>NC_068290.1:38329015-38629015 GCF_025860055.1 Xyrauchen texanus
AATAAAAATAATAAGTATGTGAGATTACAATAGTGATGCTTTGCAAGCACCACTAATAACAGCAATTTGTCCGAACTCTCTGGGCAACTAGTGTGGTCTAAATGAAACAGATAATAGTTCGTAATGAGTTGAACAATATATTCCACGTACCGTAATGTTTGTTGTCAGCTGTCGTTGACAAACATACATAGTCCTCCTCCAATAGTTTTTAATGATTTCTGAATATTGCGGTCCAGTCAAATTAGCGAATATCCATTGAGGTTTATATCATCAGACTCCTCCGTTAGCCATATTTCAGTAATACAAAGTAGGTTTGTTCTCTTGAAGTCTCTGTTATATTTCATTAATGCTGTGAGTTCAAGCATTTTGTTCTTACGTGAGCAGGCATTAGTTAGGGTTATTGTGGGTAGAGGAAAACGACTGCCACGTTGTTTAAGTCTATTCCGAATTCCCCCTCTAGTACCTCTCTTTTTTCTTTTCCTTTTCCTAGACATTATTTGTGGAGAATAGATGATTTCGAGAGGAATATTATAAAGAGGCCTCGGCGGAACTTTCACATTATATCGAAGACTCAGAAAATCCTCACAGCTGTAAATCATCTTATTCATTAATCCGCTGTTTCTCAGACTTCCCAACTCCGCTTCGAATGCAAGAATACAATTGAGGGCACATTTTAAAGTCCAAATCCATACCAAAATAAATTTAAGAAGCATATCTTCGAAGGTCTGAGGGTAAATTAGTACCAAAAACAGATTAAAAAACAGCTTTAATACAAAACAAACAGACACGAACACACCATTGTTTTTGCAGATATTCAAACTTAATCAGTTATTAACTCTGTAATATAGTGTCTGTCGATAAACAGCACAATTGGTGAATTACTTAAGAATAGCTTCTGACAAAGGCATTATACCACTGTGCATTCATCAGGAAAAAACAGTGTTCACAATAAAGTTGGCTCAAACAACATTGCAGTAGTCCAGTCAACAGATGTCAAGATTCTGGACAAGGACTTGTGCAGCATGCACAGATAAGAAGGGTCTAATCTTACTAATGTTGTAGAGCAAAAATCTGCATAACCAGGCAGTCTTGTGCCTGAGTGACATGTTGTCCTTAAAGGTAAGCTTGACAACAAATTACCCTGAAGTTCCTGGTTGACCTGGATGGTGATTACATTGATGATCTTAGCTGAATATTGATGTTCAGTTGAATTGTTAGTCTGACTAGGGATACGAGGAGCTCTGTCTTTGCTAGGTTGGGTTGGAGGTGGTGGTCTTTCATCTTGGCTGAGATATCTACTAGGCAAGCGGAGATACGTGCAACCACTGTGGGATCTTCAGGTTGGAACAAGAATTAGAACTGTGTATCGTCAGTATAGCAGTGGTATAAAAACCTATGTGCTTGGATGAATAGTCCCAGTGATGTTTCTTAAATTGAGAAGTCAAGAGGGCCGAGCACCGAACCCTGAAGTACTCCAGTGTTTAGTTAATGTGAAATGAGGAAACCCTGAAGAATGTGATGTACGACAAAAACCAACAAAGAATGGCTCCTCAGTGTCGAGATGGAAGAGATCTGGTGATTTACTGTGTTTAAGGTGATACACAAGTCCAGCAGAATGAGGATGGATGATATGGAGGAAACTTCTCCAAACCGCAGGGTTTCAGTGACTTGTGTAGCAAAGCAATCCCTTCATACTAGTACCTTCTATATGTGACTATACATAGACCTTTGTTAACTCTTTAACGTTTGAAGCTAACAAATTAATGTTTTCTCCCCCACTTTTACTTCATTTGAAAGCATTTTTATTACTCATATTCAGCTGAGCTTTCATTAGTATCTTTCGTTCACAACGCCAAAGAAAGGAAGTGCTTTTGAGTGGAAAAGTAGGATCTTCTTCTATAGACTAGTACATAACAACAAGTCTTTGAAACAGATATGCATTGTTATCAGGCTCAAAGCCTGGTTAAAATGCTTGCTTCTGTTGTTACCCTTTGCATATTGCCCCTAATTAAGAAGACAATACATCTGTCTCTTGGCAGCTCGCACGTCTTTTTTATACAATTGCACGTAAAGAGCTTCAGGGCTTGAGCTATAGAGGAAAATGTATACAGATGTTGGGATGTGGTTTTATACTATGCAGAAGAACGTATTCTTTAATTTATTTTCCAACTTAAAGCAAGGTGTGTGTAGGGAGTCCTCGGAAATGGGGTAATCAGTGAAGGGTATGCAACAATTGAGGTGAGAAGGATTGTGCTTAGCAGAGGGCCAGAGTCATCAGATGAATGAGACCTTGATTAATTAGAGCATAAACAGTAAGTGCTATCAAAAATCTACCAAATTAAGCGTTCCAGATGGAAAACAAGAACCATTCTTTAGTTGGGAGTAAAAATTAGTTCAGGTTCAACTTAGCTATCATAACAACTCAAAATAGTTAATGACATCTGTGGCAGTGGGGGCGTGGTCGAGCATCCATCCGGAGAGAGAAAGCGGTAAGGGCGCTTACAAATTAGCTAGATTATGTCTAACACCTGTCTCTAATTCCAGTGTGCATGGGAAGAGCGGCATATAAGCGGCCATGCTACCAGCAGAGGGGGAGACAGTCTGGATCCAGAAGCCTGTTTGTGAAGCTAATGAGTGGTTATGAAGCTGATGAGTTATTGTGAAGCTGCAAACCAGAAAAGTTGCCAATTAAAAGAGCCTTACCTGTGACTGGAGAAACCTGGTTCTCTGTCTCCTCCTTCCCTCATGCTGTGAAGTCTTTACAATATCATTAACTATTAAGTTTCTTTATTTGGGAATGTACTACGCAAAACATCACATTATCTGCAAAAAAACACGCTGATGCGAGTGAAAACACTGGAACATGAAAACACGCCTTTGTTATGAATCGTGAACAACTTCCGAGTCTGGTGATTTTTCGGCTGCTAACAACATGTGTATTGTCTGCTGTAGCTTGGGAAGGAATTACATTTTCTCTGTCATTTGGAAAACTATCACTCATCTTGCCAATTTTTGAAGAGCTCTGATAAGAAAATGTCATGTGTGTATCATCAAACAAATGTGCCTCTGGGAATGCCTCTTACAGTTCATTCAACACCTCTGTTGTGCTGGGAACAATCACTTGAATGCAAACGACTGACATATACAGATATCAAAGGTTATTGTTGACCAGGTTTGCATTAATAGATACGTGCCAGTGTATCAGAAGATCTCTAGACTCACAAAAGCTGCTGCTCAGATTAGGACTGGGTGGTATTATGGTTATGTACCATGCAATGGTAGAAATGTGTCATCGGGTACAGATTCTGCTATAGCACTTATATATAAAAAAATACATATTTGCACACCTCTGAGTGGACTGCTTTACATGTGAGTGTGACAGAGAAACACAAAGTAATGTGAAAATACAGAGCAGGATGTGTCCCAAACAAGTCAAGACGAGAATGAATTTAAGAACACCACTTAACTTAAGGATTGTTTGTCAGGCACAATGCAAAGCAGAGTTTATTTGTTTGCAGTTGCTGAGCAACGTCATAGCTTGACGGATTATTAGATAATTCAATGGATTTAACAATGTTAAATAAAAAACAATCACCCAATCACAATTTTGAGTTATAAATCTGTTTTCATAATATTAGTAAAACCATACTTTTCCACAAATTAATCATGGTGTTACTATAGTAAAATTGAAGTAACCAATATTTTTTATTTTTTTTTTGGCAGAATGATTGATTTTCTCCATAGGTTCCAAATAATAAAAAAGAGAAAATAATCAAATAAGATGAAGTATCTTCCATTTGCAAAATATAATTCATTGGATTATCCAAAAATTGCCATTAGTTTATGGTAATTTAAAATTATATTAGGTATTTTCTATAATAAATAACTGTAACAGCAAAAATAACTAGTAGATTTTGATATACAGTGGCTAGAAAATGTGAATCCTTTGGAACTACCTGCATTTATGTATAGGTTAAATTTGTCTTAAAATCTGGTTTAATATTCATCAAGTTACAATAATGAACAAACACAATCTGTTTAATAACATAAATTATTGTAATGGTTTTGTAAATATTGAATATATCATTCAAACATTCACAGTGTAGGTTGTAAAAATATGAGAACCCCTAAGCTAATTAGAGTCAGGAGTTGGCAATCCTGGCATCCAGTTAATTAAAAAGATTGGAGGTGTGAGTTAGGGCTACTTTAACTTATAAAAAGCACTCAAACATTTTGAGTTTGCTATTCACAAGAAGCATCTGCTGATGTGGACCATGCCTCACAAAAACAGATCTCAGAAGGCCTACGATCAAGATTGATTTGCATAAAGCTAGTATGGGTTACAATATCGAAGAGCTTAGATATTCATCTGTCCACAGTTAGTCAAATTGTCTGTTAATGGAGATGATTTATTACTGTGGCTACTCTCCTTAGAAGTGGCCATCTAGACTAGATGACTCAAAGGGCACACCACAGAAAGCTCAATGAGGCAAAAGGACTAACAGTCTAAAGGTTAACAGACTAAAACATTGAAATGACAACAATTAATTCAATAATGTGCAAAGCACCATAAAAAAGTGCTTGTTTTGTGGGAGGCTTCTTTTTGCTTTAAACAAACAACAATTATAACAACAAATAAAACATGAGCAATGTACCTGTACAATATTGGTGTTGCACCAAACGGTGGTCACAATAAAGTTAAACTTCACAAAACAAAATACAAGCACCAACATAAACCTGGTGTACAAAGACGGTTATCATCAATAACTATTGCTATGCTACATAACAAGACTATTGTCAAAATTGAAATGTTTCATTGTTGGTGGCATTTTTCTTTAACAGAACATTAAATATTCTTTAAGTTGGGTTATTAACTTAAGTGCTAAATTATGGTAGTGTTAAAATGTAATTGACATTGTTCTGCAACAATGCTTTCTTGTATCTTTGTCCCATATTTCCAAATGCTTGACAACACATGTGGACATTTATTGTTGCACTTTTCAGTCGCACACACTAAGGCCGCTTTTCAGCAGTACACAAAAGGCTTTCTTTTCAGCTTCACTTCACATAAACTCTGTTGGCTTTTCAGCTCAACACACTACACACAAACAGCTTCACGTATCTCTCTCTGCCGTCTGACACTCTCTCTTCTCCTAAAGTACTCCCGCTGCCCCTCACTGAAACGCAAGTCCGATGTGACACGCAGGTGAAAGTAATTTGCCACTTATCTTCCCGGCCTCGCTCTGCCCAGACACCGCACAGCTCCGCCCTGCTCACCACAAATGTATTATACATAAATAACTATGAAACAGCTACAAAATGAGCCTCTTCCATTTTTAAACAAAATGGCAGAGACCAAGCCCACCTTCTCCTCTTGTTTTGGTTGAGCTCAAGAAAGCCTTTGATGGTCTTTACAGCAGGAACCCTGCGATTAGTGGCTGACCCGCTCTACCAACTGAGCCACTGTTGCCCCCAATAACAGGCTGCCACCACACATTGCAGACTTTTTCCTCATTGCATCTTCATCCTATGCTGAGCTGGCATAGCTTTCTGAACTAATTCTATCACAAGTCAGAATATCGCACGCCCGGTCCCCAATCGGCCTGATGAGGCGCGCGAGGGATAAAGGCGGCAGGTGACGATGGTTCGAGAGAGAGAGAATTACGGGCATGTCCGTCGTGTGTGTGTTTATGTTCGTGTGTTTTGGTTTTGAGCAAACACAAACGGCCGATCGGACTTCTCTAACTTCATACTACGGATGCGATTCTCTCCCGGGCTCCGACCGACCCGTTGCAGAATGGCTCTCTTCAGGTCTGAGTAAGCCAGGAGGTTCGTCACCGGCAGTTGTTGTGCCGCAAGTTGAGATTCCCCGGACAGGAGAGGAATTTGGCGGGCTGCCCACTGTTCGAGCAGCCAGCCCCAAATTTCTGGGTTTTATTTTAATATTTCTTTAGTCTTTTAGGATTAAGCCCCGAGAACACCCACAAGCAAGTATTACACTGGTGGCAGCGGTGGTTTTCGTCGGATATTCGAGTTTTTTTAGCTTCGCTGTGCCGTAAACGAACTTCAGTGATGTCGGACGAGGAAGCATCAGTGCCAGCGGAAAATAGTGCTCATTCCTCGCGGCCATGCTGCGACTAAACCGCTCAAAGGACATTCCTTTACCTCCACCATTTCACTAGCGACGGCAGTGAGTCCTTTCAGCTGTGGGCTCGTCGTTATGAGGTAATTCAAGAGGCTCGCTATAAAGATAGCAGTGTTGATTTGGATGCAGTGTTAGCAGCAGAGTTGCCAACTAGATTGCCACCTGAACTGTTTATTGTTTGGGACAATTTTCCACCTGAAATTCAACGCTCATTTGTTGCCGCGAAACAACAGTTACAAGATGCATTTGGTCAAAAAGATGTGATTGCGTCTTTTCAAACATTTCCAAATTCGCGCCACAAATCATCTAATGAACCGATGGAAGTGTATGCTGCAGACATATGTCGACTGGTAAAAGAAGCTTTTCCAGATTTTGAACAAAATGCTTCTGAATACATGAAACTTTCAAGATTTATGGCAGGTTTAGATCAAGAACTTCAGATTAAGTGCCATGAGCAAGGAGTGAAGATGCCTTTTAAAGATGCCTTTCAAGTCGCCACCCAAGCTGAACGAGCACGCCAGGCAGCCAGATTGGTACAGCCAGTTTCGTCTGCTGTGAGAGAAAATTCAGCAGCACAGACAGTCAATGCTATTTCTGACACACTTTTTCTTAAGCAAGCTGTTGTTGATCTTACTAACACAGTCAAAGATCTAAGCAGGGACGTGTCAACATTGAAATTGCAGTTAAATGATCAACGCTGTCGATCTCGTCAAACTCCATCGCCACATCGGCGCAGTCCTTCTAGATATGCTACAGCATGGAGTGAACAGTATGGACGTTCACCGACCAGACATTCAGATACGCGCTCGCCTTCACCTGTTAACTACAGAAGATCCCCCCGCCGTCGCAGTGATCTCTACAGATGACGGGACGACACATACACGCATAATGACAGGGTGGACTCTCCGCCTCAATGCATGGAGAAGTTCAAAGATTGCTATTCTCCAAAATACTCCACTGATGTCTACACTGACTATTGCGCGGATGATTGGCGGGGACCACGGCATGACACCATGTCATACAACAGCTCATCATTTCAACGACGAAGTCCAAACCCTCATCACAAGCGTGTGACCTTTGAGGAGTACGAAGGCCATCATTACAGACCTTCGCAGCACAGCCTGGACCGTCAGAGTGCTTCACATGGCAACTACCCAGCTCATCACAGACATCGTCAGGGAAACTTCCACTAGCTGATGCGGCGGGGCACACATCAGCGGTTGCACCACCAGCCCCAGATGACACCATACCCATGACAACCACCAACAGCAGCCTACCAGAGAATGAACACTGTTATGTTACAGATCTGACTGACACTTGTACAGCACATATCAGTGGCATTGTTGAAGGTACTGACATGCACATCATGGTAGACACTGGTTCTAGTATTTCTTTCATTAATGAAACCACCCGTATGGCAATTACATCATTGTGTAAAAGACCACTAAAGAGTAATTTCATTCTGTCAAAGTCTGTCATGGGTCAGAATTTAGACACTTTGGGAACTGTGACGGTTACCCTGAAACTAGGTACACTGACATTACAGCATGACATGCATGTCATAAGAAATGTGAATCAGGGTATTATCCTTGGTTGGGACTTTCTCCAGCAACACCAGGTAGTTTTAAATGTAGGCAAAGGACTGTGTTGTCTGTATGATCAGACTTTTCCATTGCTAAGCACATCTCAACTTGCCCCTGTACATTGTACAGCTCAAATAACTGTGACTACTACCATTCCTCCTCAATGTGAGATGCACTGTACAGCCAATCTTATCCCGTCTGCCATTAATTCAGGTTTAACAGATGGTTACAGTGGGTTATTTGAGCCATATCCATCTAAGTTGGATGGCATTTCAGTTGCACGCACCCTTACGGTAGCTGAAAACGGGCAGACTGTAGTGCGTATCATGAATCCAACAAACAGCCCTTTTGTACTGCAACCAGGTATGCAACTGGGGGAGTTCACCCCAATAGACCATCATGATGTCATTCAGTACTCAGATTCTGTATGTAATGTGTCTACCCCTTCTACACCTGTGCCACCTCTTCCATTTGAGATTAATAATGGGAATCTGTCTGACCCTCAGATGAACGAACTACACTCACTGTTGCATGAGTATTGTGATGTGTTTAGTAAGAGTCCTACAGATTATGGTAGAACAAACATAGTCATGCACAAAATCAATACTGACAATGCATGTCCCATTCAAAAACGAGCCTACCGTACTTCTCCTCAAATGCGTGATGTGATTCAGTCACATGTGGATGACATGTTGGCAAAAGATATTGTGGAAGTTAGTCATAGCCCTTGGGCTGCACCTGTTGTTATGGTACGAAAAAAAGATGGTACCTGGCGTTTTTGTGTAGATTATAGGGGCCTTAATTCTGTCACCATTAAGGACGCCCATCCTTTACCCAGGACAGATGACACCTTGGATGCACTCAGAGGTTCCTCTATATTCAGTACCATGGACCTTTCATCAGGATATTGGCAAGTGCAGCTTCATGAGGCAGACAAACCAAAAACGGCCTTCACCACTGGTCGTTCTTTATATCAGTTTACAGTGATGCCGATGGGTCTTGTCAATGCCCCGCCCACTTTTCAACATTTGATGCAGCTAGTCTTGCATGGTCTGTCCTGGAAAACATGTCTTGTATATTTAGATGATATCATTGTCAAGAATTTTACTGAACACATTCAGCACTTGAGGGAGGTTTTTCAACGTTTGAGAGCAGCAAACTTAAAGCTAAAACCCGCTAAATGTTCTTTTGCCCAACATCAAGTGACATTTCTGGGCCACCTTGTATCTTCTGCTGGTCTTCGGCCTGATGAGAGGAACATTCAGAAGGTTAAGGACTGGCCTACTCCTGACAATCCTACAGAAGTTCGAGCCTTCTTAGGCCTGTATTCATATTACCGGCGTTTCATTCAATGTTTTGCTCATATGTCACAGCCATTGCATGCTTTAACCAAAAAAGGGAAGCTGTTTGTTTGGACTGGTGTAGAACAGGAAGCTTTCAATTCTCTACGACATGCACTTACTGAAGCTCCAATTCTTTCTTACCCGGATTTTTCGAAAGAGTTTTTACTCTTCACTGACGCTTCCTCCACAGCCGTCGGATGTGATCTGTCTCAGATGAATGATGTCCACAAAGAAAGTGTCATCGCATATGGCAGTCACATTCTGACACCTACTGAGAAACAATGGTCAACATACGACAGGGAGTTGTGGGCTATTGTTTGGTCCATTCGTCACCTCCGTCAGTATCTCATGGGTCATTCTTTTAGAATCATCACTGATCATAAGCCCTTGCTTAGTCTGAGACAAATGGTTTTGGAAGGAGATCCAACAGGTCGCAGAGCAAGGTGGGCTCTGGAGATTGACCTCTATAACTGGACCATTGAGTACCGTCATGGTCACAAACACGCCAACGCTGATGCCATGTCTCGTCGACCTGACAGGGAGGGTAACATTTCAAATGCCTTTGAGACCAAGCCTGTTCATTTTGTTACTGTTTCGACACAGACGGAGGTAGTCAAATTGCCATCTACTTCTGCACAGCCTGTTTCTTTGGTGCAGATCCCGCCATTTCTATTTTCTCCACCGTTACACACCTTAGTATGGATCGTGAAGATATACTACAGGCTCAGATATCTGACCCTGTTTTGAGCATTGTCTCTGAATGGGTGTTAACAAAGAAGAGACCCCCATATGCAACGCTCAAAGGTTCCTCTAACGGACTTAGGCATTTCTGGAAAGAGTTTCCAAGGCTTACCTTTGTGGATTCTGTTCTTTGCCGTAGAGTCAGACCTCCACCAGGTGAACAGATACTGCAGGTTGTAGTTCCACCTGCACTACAGCACAATGTGTTTGAGACTTTACATGGTCATTCACTATCGGGACATTTTGGTGCACAAAAGACATTGCAACGTGCTCTAGTGAGATGCTACTGGCCCCAAATGTCTAGGGATATTACACTGTGGTGTGCCCAGTGTCAGGCTTGTGAATCAAGGAGGCCTCAAACACCTCATCAGCAAGCCCCAATGCAAAACATAATCACAAGCCTGCCTTTTGAGAAAATTGCTGCTGATCTAACTGAGTTGCCCATTACACAGAAAGGAAATCGGTACATTCTTGTAGTAATGGATTATTTTACCAAGTACCTAAACCTCTATGAAGTCCCTGATCAATGTGCAACCACTGTTGCCAAATGCTTGTTTGAAGACTACGCGAGCCAACATGGTGTGCCCCAAAGTTTGCACACTGACCAAGGTCGGCAGTTTGATTCTGACTTGGTGAAAGAACTGTGTTCCCTCCTTGGGATACGGAAAACACGAACATCCCCATATCATGCCATGTTGGACGGTATGGTGGAACGTGCCAATAGATCCATAAAAGATCAGCTTGCAAAATATCTGTATACTAAGTGTGGGGAATGGGATGCCCACTTAAAACAGGTTGAATTTGCCTACAATACGAGTGTTCATTCCTCAACCAAACATACACCTTTCTTTTTAGCACATGGTAGAGAAGCTCGTCTACCTGCTGATTTTCTCCTTGGTGTACCCCCCGCAACTTCCACGGCAACACCCGGAACCCCAAATGAATATGCATATTCTATGCTTGGACGACTATGATCTGCTTTTACCTCCGTTGCAGACAATATCCAGACAGCTGGAGCACTGCAAAAGCATTACTACGATCGTCATATCCGGCATATGGCTTATCAACTTAATGATCTTGTATGGGTTGATCTACCAGCTTTGTCAAGACACAAACTCTCTCCAAAATGGACTGGCCCATACAAAGTCTTGAACAGATTTGATTCACCAACAGGCGATATTGGGGTGACCTATGAAGTGAAAGATCTGATTGATTCTAGGTCAAAGCCTAAAGTGATTCACTATAATCGTCTGAAGCCTTACCGCTCTGCGTGGTCACCTGAAACACGTCCAATGCTGACGTCCCCTCAAAGTGGACGCCCTCCACTTACAGCACTATCAGGCTCCAGACCTTATGCTTTCTGTGACTCCTTTGTACCCCAGCCTGTACGGCCAGCTCGCCTGATTCCAGAGAGTGATAGTACTTTACCTCCGCTTCCGGTTGAACCTTCTGAGGGTTCTAGAGCCGAATCCCAAAGAAAACTTCCTACTGAAAAGCCAACAACTGACATAAGAACAAGGTCAGGACGTTCTGTGCATCCTCCATTACGTTATAGGGATGTATAATGGCTTCTTAAAATCTGTCTCCACATATTCATGCTCGTATACAAGTTCATTCCTGAGTATGAGATTGTCTGGTTGAGAACAGATTAAAGTATTGAGTTAAAGAAAAACAAAACTGACATGTATTCACAATATTGTTTGAAATTCTGAATTGTGTTTTCCCCTGTACCTGAGAGTGTTTTAGTTTGAAATTGCAAAATGTTTGAAAAACATATTTTTGTTAAACATGTATTGTTTCTGTTCTGTTTATTTCAGGAAACGAGGACGTTTTTTTTTCATAAGTTGAAGTAGTGTAAGAGTTGAACAAATTATGTTAAAAGATGAATGCTGATGTTGTATTTCAATATGCAATGTTTATTCAGCAGTATCTATTCTGTGTTGTAAAGGATGTTGTTGTGAGGACTTTTATTATGACGGGGGGGAGAAAAGGGGAGAAAAGGGGAGAGAAAAAGAGAGAGGAAAAAGATAAAGAAGCTAAGAAAAGAACTCGTCAGTGTCCGAGGGTTTTATTTTAATATTTCTTTAGTCTTTTAGGATTAAGCCCCGAGAACACCCACAAGCAAGTATTACAATAGTGTCAATTAAATTTTCGAACATAGCAGTGGCTGAAATTAATCAGTTTGGAATGATCTTCTAATGTTATCGGAGAAAAATTCTCCAGGATTATTGGCCTGGAGATACAAGGTATTTTAAGTAAATACTCATGAAAAAAAATTGTAAATTACTCACGAAAAAATAAAGTAAACTGTTGCAATCATCAACTGAAGAGATTTGAGCAGCAGGTAATGGTGGAGAGACAAAGTTATTAAAGGCGTCGAACAGAATTTGGGGATTGTGTCTGCTACTAGATATAAGATTGGAGAAGTATTAAATTCTGGCATCCTTAACCATGCTATTGAAATCCATTAAGAGTTCTTTTAATAGAGAACTAGTAAATGAGTTGATTTCCACAAATGCTCAGTTTTACAAATCTGACAAATCTGTTTAAAAGAACAAATATTATCATTCATCCAGGGGGTGGAATTGATTGAAGGAGCTGCTTTCGATTTCATAGGAGCTCAACTTCATCCAAGATTGAAAGGCAATACTAATTAAAAGATTGCGCTTGAAAATCAACATTTCTAATATGAGATCACATTTTATGGCCAATTAATGCAGAAAACTAGCTAATTCAAAAGGATTCACATACTTGTTCTTGCCACTGTATATACCATCACTGTGATCACTGTCAAATGGCTGATGAACTGAATGTGTTTTACTGCAGGTTTGAAAAGCCCAGTCTTACACCCTTCCCCCGCTCTTATCTTCACTTCACACACACACCAACACCTCCTGGAACCCGCCTCCTCCCCCTCCTGCTACTTAACCTGCACTTATGGTCTGTGAGAAGTATGTGTGACAGGTCTTCCGGAAACAAAAGACTAGTAAAGTTTCAGGCCCAGACGGTGTCTCACCTAACTGTCTGAAATTCTGCGCTGACCAACTGGTCCCCATCTTCACACAGATCTTCAATTAATCACTAGAGCAGTGTGAAGTTCCCTGCTGCTTCAAATGCTCCACCATCATTCCGGTCCTCCCCAAAAACTAAAACACAGGACTTAATGACTACAGACCTGTTGCTGTCAAGTCTGTGGTCATGAAGTTGTTTGAGAGACTGGTTTTAGCCTCCCTGAAGGACAGCACTGGACCCCTGCTAGACCCCCTTCAGTTTGTTTACCTAGCAAACAGGTCTGTGGATGATGCTGTCAATATGGGACTACATTATATGTTGCAACATCTCAACAGACCTGGCACTTATTCAAGGATCCTATTTGTGGACATTGCAGCCTTCAAAACCATCATGCCTGATCTTCTCACAACCAAACTCACCCAGCTCTCTGTGCCAACTACAATCTGTCAGTGGATCAACAGCTTTCTGACAGATAGGCAGCAGCTAGTGAGACTAGGGAAAGTCACATCTGGGACCCTCACTATTAGCACTGGTGCTCCTCAGGGATGCGTACTCTCAGCACAGCTCTTCTCCCTGTACATGAATGACTGCATTGCAAAGGACCCCACTGTCAAGCTCCTGAAGTTTGCAAATGACACTACGTCATTGGCCTCATCCGTGAAGGTGACGAGTATACAGATGGGAGGTTGAACAGCTGTCTGTCTTGTGTGGTCACAACAACCTAGAGCTGAACACGCTCAAAACAGTGGAGATGATACCATACCATCCTGAACAGCACTGTAGCAGCAGTGGAGTCATTCAGGTTCCTGGGCTCTACCATCTCTAAGGACCTGAAGTGGGACACCCTAATAGACTCCATTGTAAAAAGGCTCAGCAGAGGTTGTATTTCATTCGCCAGCTGAGGAAGTTCAACCCGCCACTGGAGCTGCTGACTCAGTTCTACTCAGCCGTCATTGAGTTTGTCATGTGCACATCTATAACTGTCTGGCTTGGTTCGGTTCAGCCACCAAATCAGAAAGAATCAAACTACAACAGACATTCAGGACTGCTGAGAGGATTATTGGTGCCCCCTGCCCACCTTCCAAGACCTGTATGTCTCCAGAGTAAAGAAACGTGTAGGTAGAATTGCTCTCGACCTCACACACCCTGCCCACTCCCTTTTTTAACTGTCCAGCACTACAGAGCACTCAGTGCCAGAACAACCAGGCACAAGAACAGTTTTTACCTTCAGGCCATTTTCCACATTTAATCTGTTTTCGGAACTCCCATAGTTCAATAATGTATACATATGTCATGTGCATATGTAAATTCACTCATATTTAATTCAGTAACTGTACATAACCCTACCTTGCACATATATTACCACTTGCACATGTACATATGGCATTCTATGCTATATGTTCTATTTTTTATGTCTATTAATACTCTTACCCTGTTTTATATTATGTGTCTCACTGTAATGTTCTTTGTGCACTTGCTTGTTTCTCCTGTCACCAAAAAATAAAACAAAATTCCTTGTGTACTTTCTGATTATGTAATAAAATTACTCATACAGTGAATGCTGTTAGTTTTACAGTTACGCAGGCTGTTTAATGTTGTGCATGGATTACTGGCAGTGTAAAGCACATTGAAGGCTATGAGGTGCCCATTTCCAGGACAAATCCTTGAGCGAGAGTTCTGCATCATCCATCACGGGACCCAAGGACTGCATGAGCCAGATTCAGTTAATGCCGTTTTCTTCTGCTTGGAACATTCTCTCATCATTGCATATGTGTCCAAGGGCTGTTTTGTGTGTAGAAATGTTTTAAATTCACATACATTTAATGGAAAGAAGGCGTTCCCAAAATTTGTCGTCGCTCATTTTGTACTACTATTTTGGCCTCCTACTTTCCAAAGCATGTCATGTGTTAGTGGACCATGACCAACAGACAGGTTTTACACTTCTTTTAGGGCATTTCTACAAGTATCGGTCCCTTAGAGTATTAGAAATTAAATAATCTTAAAATACACTTTTCACACTCTCTCTGTTTTATTTATTTTGTGAACTAACATTGTCTAACTGTGTATATATGGGTGGTTCTTCATCTTCAGACACTTTCATGTCCCAGGAGTTGTTTTTTATTAAAAAACAGATTTTAACTTCTTTAATTTTTGTTATATGAAAGACACATTAAAACCAGGCCTTCATCCTTTGTTTTTGGTAATAAAGTAAATATCTTTTATGAACAGAATTGATTTTTTTAGCCAATAATTAACTATGAAAATCCAGTTAATATTATAACATTTAAAAAAAAATTATAATCTAAACAAACATTGAAATACTCATTAACTCAATAACATTGAACCATTATGTATTCTATAAAATGATTGTCCCACAGTTGTGCCATAATTTCCACCACACCAAACTATTTTGTCTCTTTTTTTATTATTCTTTTTTTTTTTTAAGTTAGTGTACTTCTTATCCAAGTTGACATTTGTCGGTGAAGAGCATGCTTGAGATGGGAATATGGGTAAATTATGGCCATGAAGAGATGCCAATGGTCAGTAACAATACTCCTAATAAGCTTTGGCATTCACGCAATGATTGATTGGTATTAACAAGCCCAAAGTGTGCCAAGAATACATCCCCTACACCATTACACCACCGCCACTAGCTTGGACTGTGATCACAAGGCAGGTTGGGTCCATGAATCCATTAGTGCCAAATTCTGACCCTACCATCTGTATACCTCAGCAGGAATCTAGTCATCAGTCCAGGCTATTTTTTTTCCAGTCATCAGTCCAGGCTATTTTTTTCCAGTCTTCAAATATCCAGTGTTGGTGAGCCTGTTTCCACTGCAGCCACAACTTTCTGTTATTGGCTGACAGAAGTGGAACCTAACTTGTTTTTCTGCTGTTGTAGCCCATCCACCTCAAGTTTCGACGTGTTGTGCACTCTGAGATGCTATTCTGCTCACTACAATTGTACAGAGTGGTTACCTGAATTACAGTTGCCTTACTGTCAGCTCGAACCAGTCTGGCCATTCTCTGTTGACCTCACTCATCAATAAGGCGTTTCCACCCTCAGAACTGTTTTTTGTTTTTGGCACCGTTCTGAGTAAATTCTAGAGACTGTTGGTGGTGAAAATCCCAGGAGTTCAGCTGTTACAGAAGTACTCAAACCAGCCCATCTGGCACCAACAATCTTGCCAAACTCGAAATCACTGAGATCACATTTTTTCCCCATTTTGATGGTTGATGTGAACATTAATTGAAGCTCCTGACTGCATGATTTCATGCATTGCACTGCTGCCACATGATTGGCTGATTAGATAATTGCATGAATAAGTAGGTGTACAGGTGTTCCTTATAAACTGCTCATTGAGTGTTTATATACCTTGACTACTCTTTATTTACATCACATATCAGATATTTCTTCTCAATCATGCTCTTCACTGATATTAATTGCTAATCAAGTAGTTACACTAATGTTTTGATTAAAATTAATTAGTGTCAAATTGTTGGTCATGGCGGAAATTACACCACAATGACATTGTAACTTGTGTAAAAATGGGTATAAATCATATAAAACACAAAAATGTAATGTTTTATTCCCAGGCTTTTGTTTACAACAGTGTTATTTGTGCTGTATTAACAACAACATTGAATTTCTTAGTCTCCATGCACTATCCAAGGAGTAGTTCACCCAAAAAACAGATTTCAGTCATTTTCTCACCGTCATATAATTCTAAACCTATATATCTTTCTCTCTTCCATGAATTTTTTAAGAATATCCTGACCAGTCATTTTCCATGTAATGACCATGAATGGGTATTTGGTCTGTAAAACTTTAAAATGACAAAAAGTCAAATGATCTCAGTACATTAGATTAATTTTATGATGCTTTTCTGGTGCTTTGTTGTCATTTTGGTGCTTAACAGCCCTATAGTCATCATTTATTTTATTTGGTGGAAAAGTGCACCCAGGATGTTTTTGGTTTGACGAAAGAAAGTCATACAGGTTTAAATCAACATGAGGGTGAGTAAATGATGACTTTCATTTTAGGGGTGAACTATTTCTATAAAACACATTGGTTCACTTTCTATCTTAGGAATAGTGTACTTCGCCAGAGATAAAAAGTTTATCTGCAAGCAACAGTCTAGGCGTTGACGGGAAACACAGTGTTCCCAGTCGTTACTAAGAGTTGACTGTGCTTAATAACACATTATGAACTAGATATCAAATGACAGGTGGGAACACACTGAAGAACCTCAGCATGTCATGGTCAAGATAGATGTCTTTTGTGTAGAAGGTCAAGAAATGTCTCTATTTACTGTAAGTTTAAAACAGCCAACAGGCCTAATTTTTTTAATTTTTTTTTTATGATAAAAGTAGGTGATAAACATTTGTTGGAGGGAACTGAGCCAAATCTACAGTAGAGACCAGAATGTTATAGAGACTAGTGGGTGGGCTCTTTTGACTGGGTTGATGAGTATTTGACAGAAATGTTGTTTCAGGATTAGCATAGGACAACATGATCTCATAAAAAGTCGTATATAATTTACGTGTTGGCTATTTTCATATGGTGTTGCATTAACACGAACGACTTCATCACATGCAAATTCGTGGATGTCTAATGCGGAAGTAACCACGAGTTCCGCACACGAGGCCTTTAGGACATACTTATTAATATTATGCCCTTACCCAAACACCTTATCTAAACTTAACCAATCAGTAGAGTGTGTAAACATGATAGGAAGCTGTTGTTACAGAAGCAAGTAATTAGATGGAAACGATGTCCAACGGTGTCACTGGCTGTAGTGAAAGTCGTGGGAATTCAAACGAGTGCAGTCGCACGTTATCATATGAATTAGCCAAATTTAGAAAAGTTGTACGAATCCTGACGATTTCGCCGTGAGAATGTGTTGGAAAGGACTTTCATTCATCCTGCTCGGGTGAGATGAATAAGCTAATTAAGCACATGTGCTGCTGAGCAGGCCCGGATTACCCAATGAGCATTATGGGCACGGGCCCAGGGGCCCATGCGCACTTGGGGCCCAAGCGAGGGGAAGATTTATTTATTTATTTATTTTATTTTTTTTTCATTTCCAAAAACGGAGCGTAGGCCTATATTTGCACTATGTGCCTTTTTTTTTTTAGCAAAAAGACGCTCTACACAAAATAACTACTGTAGCGTAAGTCGTGAGGTGCATGATGGTAGCGTTTGACACGTTCGGCTAAAGTTCGAATCCACCTTTTGACGAACTCACTCTTCTCCCTTTTCCCAACACATGCAGGTACTTACTGCTGGTGGTGACACGTACGCGTGCATTTGAGCAACACTGGCAACAAAACTAGCACTAGTGTAATTGCTAAATAAGTTAATTGCCATTATGCAACGTTTTAGAAAAGTATGAATTAGCAGAATATCCAGTGTGAAAACAGTAGGTCAACATAACTACAATGCATTCTTTAATTCCCTGTCTTATTCTGCCCTCTGGCATATCGAAATAAATACAAACCTTAACATAAAGAGACGGACAGTGTTATTAACAGACAGTAAAAATCATACTAATAATACTATGTAAAAAAAATTCTGATGAGCCCAGAATATAAACTCAACGTGTTTAATTACACGTTATAAGCATTGCCGAATACACTCAAATGAGATCGACTCAGAAAAGACGTCAATAAATGCACGCGTCACCTGCTACATCCTCTTTGTTGCATGCGCAAATTATGATCACTAATACAAAATACAACATTTTATTCACAATTTTTGCTAACAGGAAAGCCAGGAAGAAGTCTTTTTAAGGGCAGCCGGAGAGAGGAGAGGAGGAGAGACAGACAGACAGACAAAAAAGTGAGGAGAGGAGGAGAAAGAAAGACAGACAGACAGACAGACCCTGAGGAGAGGAGGAGAAAGACAGACAGACAGACAGACCCTGAGGAGAGGAGGAGAGGATGAGACAGACAGCCCCTGAGGAGAGGAGGAGAAAGACAGACAGACAGACAGACAGCCCCTGAGGAGAGGAGGAGAGCATGAGACAGACAGACAGACAGACAGACAGACCCTGAGGAGAGGAGAAAGACAGACAGACAGACAAAAAAGTGAGGAGAGGAGGAGAAAGAAAGACAGACAGACAGACAGACCCTGAGGAGAGGAGGAGAAAGACAGACAGACAGACAGACCCTGAGGAGAGGAGGAGAAAGACAGACAGACAGACAGACCCTGAGGAGAGGAGGAGAGGATGAGACAGACAGCCCCTGAGGAGAGGAGGAGAAAGACAGACAGACAGACAGACAGACAGACCCTGAGGAGAGGAGGAGAGCATGAGACAAACAGACAGACCCTGAGGAGAGGAGGAGGTATTGTGTGTGTGTGTGTGTGTGTGTGTGTGTGTGTGTGTGTGTGTGTGTGTGTGTGTGTGTGTGTGTGTGTGTGAGAGAGAGAGAGAGAGAGAGAGAGAGAGAGAGAGAACAACTTACATGAAATATAGTATTATCAAAAAAACAAAAAAACAAGCTGCTTTATTTTACATTTGATTTACATTTACATTTAGGACATTTGGCAGATGCTTTTATCCAAAGCGACTTACATGTAGTACATTTGTCAATAGTTGGACAGGTCATACACCAGCAATTGTAATTTGTATTGTAAGCAACCAATATTATACCATAATACTTACAACATCTTGTAATGTGTCTACTACCATTTCACTATCATTCAATCATCAAACAAAGTGCCATTAGGGGCCATGAATAATAAAGTGCTAAATACATAAGTGCAGAATTTTTTAGTATAAAGAAGAGAGTATAAAGAAGAGTAAAAAGTTGAGTTAAGATGACCTATACTGTTTGCATCCTTTTCATCACAGGAAGAAGAGAGGGGAGAGAGACAAAGAGCGGCAGCCCCTGTAGAGCCGAGGAGTAGAGGACAGGAGAGGAAGAGAGAGACAGACAGGAAAGCTACATTAATGGGTGTGTGTACGTGTTTGTGTGTTAATTATGGAAGAATTTGATTCATATAACTGGATTGGTAAAGGTGAGGCACTATGTGCTTGCATATGCCAGCTAGTTGCTCGCTATAGGTGTTACCAGCAAATAGTATCCAAAAATTCAAAAGCTTGATTGTGTGGGTGGGGTGGGGGGCCCTACAAGACATTGTGCCCAGGGGCCTCTGAATTCTTAATCCGGGCCTGCTGCTGTGATGTCACTGGCTTCTTCTCAAGTCTATGAACAGCACATGACTAGTTCACTAATTGTACAAAGTCATGAAAGACACAAACTGTTCTTTGACATTTCATTAGGGCCACTAACATACTATACACAGAATGGAAAAAATCATGAAAGCACCCATTATAGATCTTAGATTAATATTAGAAGCCCAATGGATCATTCTTGCTATGCTGTTATAATTGTGAATTCTGTGTTGATGGACATTGCAAAGGTTTTCAAAATGGAAAACCTCCAATTCATTAACATCTAGGATGCCAGGAGAGTGAGTAAATCATGATAGAATAACTTTTTTTGGGTGAACTATCCCTTTAAGGTGGTTAAAATACCTTTATTTCTCAGTTTTAGACAAAACTATAAGTAGCCTGATTTCATGAAAATAGCGTGACTGTGGCGGAATTTAGCAAAATGACATTATGTATTTCAGTACATGTATTGCGGCAGTTTCGAGGTGATAGTTAAATGTTCTCCCAAACAGATGAGATTTTTACAATTAATGCTCTATAGAGTTTTAAATAAACAAAACCTACCTAAAGCTTAAAAAACATAATTTAGCTGTTTTTTATGACATTTTCAGCTCACATTTTGGCTCACGTGTTCTTCAGGACCGTACATCACAAGTGCAATGACCATGTTCATATCACCTATGGAAAACAATTTTCCATTGATACAAGTTTACCTCCTATCTACTTGAATGGAGGAAGACCACATCCTTCAAAACGGTTGGTTGAGATTATGAACAAATAACATTACAAAAGGGTTTTGCTTTCTGCATCCAGATTTATTAGCCATCCTTTATTAAAACATCCCTCAAAGAATTTGTGGAAAACATTGAACAATGGCATGCCCAAAATAACTTAAAATTGTGTTTATTTTTATTGTTGGCTGACCAAAGCCTTGTAGGGCTTCGGTGAATTTCTTTTCTTTTTTAGTTTTTTTTTTTTTTGGTTGTGTTGTACAAATGCACTGTAACTGCTTCACTCAGTGCCTAATTTAGGGGAAACAGAATTTCCCAACATGCTGCACTCCATCAAAGCCTTGCTGCTCGTCTGTGGAGATGTTGCCGGTGCAGGCTGTCAGGTGTCTGTGTGTTCAGTTCCACTGAGTAACATAGTTAGTGGAGCTTCCTCATTGCACTCTGTCTCTGACAGCACATGTGCTTTTGACAAATGACCACCCTAAACCAAAGTTTTTGCTTCCAACATATGCCTGCAAAATGGTTTGGGAACTAGTTTGTTTTATTACTAGATTTTTTGAGACCAAGTACAGTGGAGTTCAAATGTCTGGGTCCACTTGTGATATGCTTCTACTTTGCATTACAAATAATTGTATCATGATGACAATGAGTAAAAGGTTTGAAAAAATAATATGAATTTCTTAGAACTTAGTATGCCCCCATTTTTGCTGTAATGCCGCATGTATTAGTCCACAAGTTTGTGTAAAACCTGGTGATCATGTTTTCCAACATGATATGAGAATGTTTCATGCTTTTAATCCTTATAAACTATAATGGGCTGTTTTAATCCAGATACTTAACTTGTGGCATAAGGAAGTAGATCTTAATACAAGAGTGTTTTAGAGACAAAAACCTGAAAAATGTCTCAAGATTAACATATTATATACTGTAGATACAGTATGTGGTATAAGCAAAATAACTTATTACAACTTCAAGTAATCTAAATACTATGTACGGGACAAGGTTGTCCATACACATGATAAAATCTAAAGATTATTTTTTTGGTAAAAAAAAAAAATCCAGTTTAAAATACATGTTTAAAGATCATAGAAATATCTTTGTGTTCATGTTGCATTTTTACAAAATGTGCTTCTCACCTGAAGTGAACAGAAGACTTGATTCACAATTGATTCTAATAGAGTTTGATAAATAGCAAATGTTTCTACACTAGCGATAAAACACATCAGTAAGCGTAGAATACATAGTACACTGAAATATTGGATAAAATAATGTCTTTTTTAATTAGACTAAACATTATATTATACAATATTACATTATATATTGATTACATGTAGTCAACATTTCTCCCACTTTGTCCACCATCTTGAATTGATTTTTTCAAGCCTGATCTCATGAAATTAATGTGACAGTTGCAAATTTTAGCCAAACGAATTATGTGCTGTTACACATTTCGTGGAAGTTTCCCAGTGAAATGTCCAGCAGGGGGCACCAAAAGAGAGTGAAATGGTGTCTTAATCAGTCAGAGTTTTTAAGGTGAATGTTAGATTAATATTTTAATGAGTAAAACTTACCTTCCTAACGTGAAACATAACCTAAACCTAACCAAGTGTGTCCTAAAAGCAAATGAGAGGTAAACAAAGCAGACAACTTTACCCTTGATCAACAGTTAAACCTTACGGATAGTTTCATAAAAGCAAATGCGACATGAAACCCATATTTTACGAAGCAACCACGTAATTTCATGTCACTTCTATTATACATTTGTCTCACATGTCAGCTTGTGTGCTTGGCTGGTCTCCAGCCACGGTCTTCTGAGTCCAAAGCCCAGCAATCTATCAGGTGAGCTACCGCGCAAGCTAATCACATTGGAATAAGTGTGTAAATGTAGGTGGTTAAAATGTCTCCTTTTTCAAACGATGCATTAGATTAAAAGTGTTTCAATATTATAGTATAGCAGTGTGTGAGTAATAGTGTGAAAAATAAGTGTTTATAAAGTCACTATCAGCCGTTGTAGTCGTGATTTGTGTGAAAGTGAATAAAACACACAGTTGTCGTTGCACCTCTAGTGTTCATTTCACCAGCAAACTGTGGCAAAACATACAAGGTTGTTGCAAACATACTGTTTCCAGGGAGACTGCTAAAAAAAAGAAGTTGCATCAAACCAGCCAATCAAATTAGCGCTTATTAGATTAAGAAAGCGTTTTCCTGATTTGTGTAGAATATCCAGCAGATGGTTCATAAACTGACTGTGGTCATTCCTAATATTGCTTTTAAATGCTGTCTAGGTAGATAGGTAGCTCACTAAGTTTCAGAGTCTTCCTGAGTGTTACAATATAACAATGTTCCCCAATGTAGACCTCACTTTCCAACTTACCATCCACTTCCAGTCCTGTTCATCTCTCAAATCCTTTACAAGAATCTTTTCTCCTGGTGTTCTCTCATGGAGATGGCTGTGGTCCTAAGCTCTGCGTCCCTTGTGTCTCATTAGAGTTTCCAGCGAGTGTCTCGCATCCACATTTCTGAACCTACAGAAATGCCAAGCCTGCAGGCAAAGCTCTGGTCACAGTCGTGGTTTGCAAAATTGAGGTGAATTCCGCTTTGTTAGGCTTCATTAACTGATGCCAAAATGAAATAAACCTGCAGTGCAAGCAATATGAAGCTTTACTTTACTCATCCTACTTTAGATGTCAACAAGGGGTCGCAGAAGCACCTTCCTACTTCAGCAAATAAATATTTCAACATTTGATTCAGTTTGCATCGGCCTGCAAAACTTTGTGGCTTGAATGCTTGAACTTTGGGGTGATTTGTCTCTATGAGCGCTTTTGAGTTTTGGCGATGCAGCCAGAGAAGACAGAGAAAATGGAAGACATGTCAAGAGCCAAAGATCAAAGAATGATTTACACAGGTTAGCCCTGAGGTATATACAAAAGAATCCACTTACCTGCAAGAAGAGGGATTATTATATAAAAGGATCTACGTACTAAATCTACTAAGATCTGCTAAACTGAGCTCTAAACACAATCGCAAAGCCTTTAAATTGAATGTCTGCATTTGGCCCTATTTTTATGAGTAATATCATTAGAATTAGCCCTAGTCAAAAGATGTCATTGTTTTAAAGGAATAGTTCTCCCCATGGTGTTATTTTTATATCACCAGAACTTGAATTTGAAAAAGCCTCAGAATTCATGATCTTGAAAAACTACTGATTTATTTAGATTTTATTGAAAACTTTTGCGGTTAATTTTACCTAAAAAAATTTCAGGTTGTGAAATTCAAGTTTTAATTATACAAGTTGTTGAATACGGGTTGAGAAATTCAGGTGGTAAAATTTGAGGATGACATCCAGGAATGCAAGGAAGAGCAAACAAACGTCGATGTAATCCATCTCTCACTTAGACAATCGCAAAGTTATGGAAACAGCTCAAAAGTCATTTTAAACATCTGTGACGACAATATTGTGAAAACACAAAAAGGTATACTTTAGGGATACTTATTACGTTTAATTAATGTGTTTCAAAGAATAGATCAACTTAATCATTAAATTAGATCCTTCACCTAACAGCAAGTTTCATCAAGAACCTTATTTCATAATGATATGGGCAAAGGACATTTACTAGTGGAAACGAATAATCAAACTACCACTATTTTTACTGCAAGTCTGCAAAAAAATTAAATAAATAAATAATACAATTTTAGTTTGTTTGTTAAACAGTTCTGAGATAATTTTTCTTTTGAACATTTATATAACAATGTGTATATATATATATATATATATATATATATATGTATATATATATATATATATATATATATATACGTGCAGCTGTGAACTTCCGCTCTCGTAAAAGTCCCATTCAATTATATCTCAATAAATTACACATTAATTCAAATGAAACCCAATAATGTAATGACAGTAATGCCACAAATTGTAAAGAAGTAAAAGTAAAAAACTAATTAGAAATTTACTTGAGTGAGAGTAAAAAGTACCCACTTTTAAACCAACTCTAAAAGTAAAATTTTCCCCAAAAAGTTACTTAAGTAAATGTAACGGAATAAATATAACAGGTTACTACCCACCTCTGGACAGTAGTATGACTTCTTCTGAACAGACATTCAAAAATCATACATTTTCATATGAATCTACCAAGGAGTTCTATAATACCTAATATTTGCGATTGAAATGTTGCTTGCAATAAATTTTGTTTCGTAAGGGTACACGGTTATGCTGTGTTCCATTCAAGTTGGATGTAGGATATTCCTACTTCATATCTCCGACCATAAATGCATTTAATTCCACCGATATTCGGAAGATGACATTTAAGGAAACAAAACTGCAATGCTCCCATTAGCTTAGCAGCTTAGCTTTTAAAAATGTCAAATTTCACTGTCATTCCTAAAAATCACACCCACTAACAACAAATAAATCAATCTGATTGGCTGATGAATCTGACAATCTGACTTAAGTTGCTCACTCATTAGCACTTTTGAGGGATTCTGTGGAAATTCTGAAGGCCTGACGGGGGTGGAGTTCAAACTCACGCACTGCTTCGGAGATTTGTGAAACAGTTGTCACATTTCACTTGTAAGCATCAAGGAATAAATTCTGACTGGATAAACTTTTCGTTTTTCTCTATTTGTTTGTGGATTAATTAAGATTATAAAGCTATTCAAAATACATAGGCAAATAGGTGATTGAGAATGAAAGGATGAAAAATATTTATTTATTTGGCATTTTAGGCCAGCAGAGAAGGCTTTGCTGGTCCTGAAGATTCACCACTGCATCCAAGGTAATATGAATCGGGTAGATATCTACCTCTTATTGTTACTTTAATAAGTGAAATAATACAGATCTATGGCTGCCTTTACCCATTTTGTAAGTGTGTGTTGTATGTCTTGGCTGTTTGATAAAATTATATTTATAGATATGAGTTACACATATCTACTGTTCAATTTTCAATAGTTAAAATGCTAATTATTGCTATCAGCAATGGAATTACTACTAGTGAAATAGCTAATTTCTTGATATCAGTAATTATGTTTGCTCTAGTAAAAATGTAAATTCTTGATTGTGGCGTGGGGACGTGGTCGTGTGTTGGTCTGCGGGAGAGAGAGAGAGAGAGCGGTAAGGCTTGTCACCTGGTTTATAATTAACCCAAACACCTGTGTCTTGTTATAGTGATGCGCAGGGAGACATAAAAGGAACGCCAAGTGTCCAGAGAGGGAGAGAGAGATAGGTTACGGACATGTCCGTCGTGTGTGTTTGTCTTTTGTTTCAGTTTACCAATTAAACTATTATTTATATTGCCAAGCCGGTTCTCGCCGGTTCTCCGATACACCGTCGCATGGTCCTTGATCACTTCTCCAACCTCTCAGGCGGACGACAGCCGCTTCTCCCCGGGCGGACCGGAGTCAGACTCCCAACCCCTGGCTGTCAGAACGCGTCTCCGCATTCTCGGCAACTCGTGAGGACACTTCAGGCGGTTGGGGAGACACTTCCCTCCTCCCCTTGTGGACGGCGGTCTTCCTTCGACCCCTCCGTGTTTCTGGGGGATGGCAGGGCTCTCCTCTGCCCCTGGCAGCATTGCTCCATGCGGTTGGGGAGTCCAGTCCCCACTCGCCTCGCAGACGACGGCCATTAACCGCGTCCAGGCGGTCGGTCTACTCCCTCCCCTGGTGGATGGCAGTGGCACTCCCCTGGGTGGACGACAGTGTCGAGGACTCCGTGACGGGCATCCCTTCTCCTTCCCGGGTGTCGGCACCAGTGTAATGTGATTTCATGGAAAGGAGGAGGCGAGAACCGGCTTGGCAATATAAATAATAATTTAATTGGTAAACTGAAACAAAAGACAAACACACACATGACATGTCCGTAAACTATCTCTCTCTCCCTCTCTGGACACTTGGCGTTCCTTTTATGTCTCCCTGTGCATCACTATAACAAGACACAGGTGTTTGGGTTAATTATAAACCAGATGACAATTCGCTCTCTCTCTCTCTCCCGCAGACCGACACACGACCACATCCCCACGCCACAGTCAAGAATTGACGTTTTTACAAGAGCAAACATAATTACTGATATCAAGAAATTAGCAATTTGACTAGTAGTAATTCCATTTCTGGTATAAAGAATGTGCATTGATTCAGCATTGACAGAATTATCTATAGTTCAAATCCTGCACATGATTAAATGTTGAAAGGGCTTGCAATACTATGCTGTTTGTGTGTGTGTGTGTGTGTGTGTGTGTGTGTGTGTGTGTGTGTGTGTGTGTGTGTGTGTGTGTGTGTGTGTGTGTGTGTGTGTGTGTGTGTGTGTGTGTCTCTTTTTGGAGTTGACAGCCCATTGAATTGTCATTGTGCTGCAAGAGCCAACCCAGTCTCATGACAAGTACTAATAATAGTATGAGATGGCAAAATTGTAAGACATCAAGCGATTTGACTCGTTCAAAAGTGTGCAACTTTAACTTCCCTAGAGAGAATTAAACCATGTTATTATTATTTTATATACCCCTAACCCAAATATAAACATAACCATAAAGTCTTACCCCAAACCCTAAACCTAAGAATGAAATCATAGAGATGAGGAACAAGACGAGGAAAGCATCCATCCATCCATCCATCCATCTTCAACCGCTTATCCGAAGTCGGGTTGCGGGGGCAGCTGCTCCAGCAGGGGGCCCCAAACTTCCCTATCCCGAGCCACATTAACCAGCTCTGACTGGGGGACCCTGAGGTGTTCCCAGGCCAGTGTGGAGATGTAATCTCTCCACCTAGTCCTGGGTCTTCCCCGAGGCCTCCTCCCAGCTGGACGTGCCTGAAAAACCTCCCTAGGGAGGCGGACAGGGGGCATCCTTAGCAGATGCCCAAACCACCTCAACTGACTCCTTTCGACGCAAAGGAGCAGCAGCTCTACTCCGAGCTCCTCATGGATGACTGAGCTCCTCACCCTATCTCTAAGGGAGAAGCCCGCCACCCTTCTGAGGAAGCCCATTTCGGCCGCTTGTACTCGCGACCTAGTTCTTTCAGTCATGACCCAACCTTCATGACCATAGGTGAGGGTAGGAACAAAAATTGACCGGTAGATCTAGAGCTTTGCCTTTCTCTTTTCGTGACAACGGTGCGATAGAGCGAATGCCACCCCGCTGCCCCGATTCTCCGGCCAACCTCCCGCTCCATTGTCCCCTCACTCGTGAACAAGACCCCGAGGTACTTGAACTCCTTCACTTGGGGCAAAACCTCATTCCCTACCTGGAGTACGCACTCCATCGGTTTCCTGCTGAGAACCATAGCCTCAGATTTAGAGGTGCTAATCCTCATCCCAGCTGCTTTACACGTGACTGCCAAGCGATTCAGTGAGAGCTGAAGGTCACGGACCGATGATGACATGAAGACAACATCATCTGCAAAAAGCAGCGATGAGATCCCCAGCCCACCGAACCGCACACCTTCCCCACCCCGACTACGCCTCGATATCCTGTCCATGAATATCACAAACAGGATTGGTGACAAAGCGCAGCCTTGGTGGAGACCAACCCCAACATGGAATGAACTCGACTTCGTGCTAAGGACCCGGACACAGCTCTCGCTTTGGACGTACAGGGATTGGCTCGCCCTAAGAAGGGACCCCCCACCCCGTACTCCCGCAGCACCTCCCACAGTCTCTCCCGGGGGACCCGGTCATATGCCTTCTCCAGATCCACAAAACACATGTAGACCGGATGGGCATACTCCCAGGCTCCCTCCAGGATCCTTGCGAGAGTAAAGATCTGGTCCGTCGTTCCACGGCCAGGACGAAAACAGCATTGTTCCTCTTCAATCCAAGGTTCGACAATCGGCCGAACCCTCCTCTCCAGCACCTTGGAGTAAACTTTACCAGGGAGGCTGAGAAGTGTGATACCCCTGTAGTTGGCACACACTCTCTGATCCCCCTTTTTGAAGAGGGGAACCACCACCCCGTTCTGCCACTCCTTAGGCACTGTCCCAGATTTCCACGCAATTTCTGGTCGGATCTCATCAATCCCTGGGGCTTTGCCACCGCGGAGTTGTTTGACTACCTCAGTGACCTCCCCCAGGGAAATAGAATCTGATTCCCCATCATCCTCCGGCTCTGCCTCTACCATAGAGGGCGTGTTGGGATTTAGGAGTTCTTCAAAGTGTTCCTTCCACCACTATAACCTATTGTATACCATAATAACCTCCTCGGTTGAGGTCAACAGTGTCCCATCTTTGCTGTATACAGCTTGGATGGTTCCCCATTTCCCCCTCCTAAGGACGGCTTCCCTGACCACCAGTGTCCACCACGGTGTTTGAGGGTTACCACCCCTTGCGGCACCTAAAACCTTGAGGCCGCAGCTCTCCACTGTGGCTTCGGTAATGGAAGCTTTGAACACTGCCCACTCCGGTTCAATGTCCCCAACCTCCGCAGGGATGCGTGAAAAGCTCCGCCGGAGGTGTGAGTTGAAGATCTCGCGGACAGGGACCTCCTCCAAACGTTCCCAGTTCACCCGCACTACTTGCTTGGGCTTCCCAGGTCTGTCCAGAGTCTTTCCAAACCCCCTGACCCAACTCACCACCAGATGGTGATCGGTTGACAGCTCTGCCCCTCTCTTCACCCGAGTGTCCAAAACATATGGCCTCAGATCCGACGACACGATTACAAAATCGATCATCGACCTTCGGCCTAGGGTGCTCTGGTATCACGTACACTTATGAGCATCCTTATGTTCGAACATGGTGTTTGTTATAGATAATCCATGACTAGCACAGAAGTCTAATAACAAACATCCACTCAGATCAGGGAGGCTGTTCCTCCCAATCACGCCTTTCCAGGTGTCCCTGTCATTTCCCACGTGTGCGTTGAAGTCACCCAGCATCACTATGGAGTCCCCTACTGGGGCCCTATTCAGGACTCCATTCAGGGTCTCCAAGAAGGCCGAATACTCTGAACTGCTGTTCGGTGCATATGCACAAACAACAGTCAGAGTTTTCCCCCCCACAACCCGTAGGCGTAGGGAGGCGACCCTCTCGTCCACCGGGGTAAACTCCAACGTAGTGGCGCTCAGCCAGGGACTCGTGAGTATCCCCACACCCGCCCGTCGCCTCACACCCTGGGAAACTCCAGAGAAGAATCGAGTCCATCCCCTATCCAGGGGTTCGGATCCAGAGCCAAAACTGTGCGTCGATGTAAGCCCCACCAGATCCAACTGGTAACACTCCACCTCCCTCACCAGTTCCGGCTCCATCCCCCCCAGTGAGGTGACATTCCACGTCCCCGAGGAAAGCATATTACAGGTTATTGAAATACATCAGTAAATTCTATTGCATAAATAAATATAGAATGAGCAACCAAAGTTGTTTCTTTTTTAAAGATAAGTGTTGGTTAGGAAGCTAGCTAAAATGTGATGCCTGTATTGTATCGATGTGAAATTTGACTGGTTGGTATCTAGGAATAAATATAAACACAGTATTTGGTGTAAACTGATTAAAAAGTAACTGGTAACTAATCTAATTACTTTTAAAATAAAACAAATAGTGTAATGCATTGCATTTTAAATGCATGCAATCAGATTACAGATACTGACTTGCAATTAAGGTAATTACTTTAAAGTAAATTTCTTGGATTACACATATTTGTAAAATAATTTTAATGTATAATACATTTAAAATATGAATTTATGTTTTAATATGAACAGTATGTCTTTTTGCGTTTTTGACAGCTGAAGTGTGTGCGAAAATGAACAAGGAAATATATAGAAATGTTTTTATTAATTTGAACGGAAAAACAAAAACGTGTCTATGAAATTATTTTTAGAAAGTTACTTATAGTAAAAGTAAAATACTTTTCTATTAACAGTCTTAATAATAGAGAACAATAGAGAAGCAATTAGCCAATTGTGGTAGATTACTTTTACGAGTACTTTACCCAAAACACCATTATGGACCAATTATTACAAGTTGTCATGAGACTATGTGGCAAGCTTTAATTCATAAAAAATGAGAGACAGAAAGTTCCACTGGGAAAAAAAAAAAAGGCAAAGGGGTTTGGAACAACATGAGGGTGAGTAAACATTGACAGAATGTTCATTTGTGGATTAACTATTCTTTTAAAGTGCAATTTAAGCTGTAAAATCTAAATTTGCTCTTTTCCAAACTTGAGGGATATTAGAATGATAAAAGACGCTTCTTTGACCTCCACAGAGTGAAGTCGTAATGATAGATGGACACTGAGGCAGGAACCAATCCGTTTGCCACCACACAGCCAAGATAAATAGCCCACTTTCGAATAGCCAAGAGTTTCTGCCACCTGCCTTGTGGCTTCCTGCCCATACCAAGACCACAGCAGACAAGAAATGAGAGTAGTAACACAATCATCAAATACCATCGCTAAAGTCTCTGAAATGTATTAATGCATTATGCAAATCTAGCCAATAGATGAGAGAAATCAACTGGAGGTTTCAAAGAATTTGTGATTTCTTCCTCCACCTCTTTTTGTAATTGTGGGAAAATCTTCAGAGGAGACAATTGGCCCTTTGCAAAGCCCCACCTCACCAACTTGACCAAGTCCTACCTTAGAAACGGTCTGCCATATTATCAGACTTGCTCTTTTCTAATGTAAGTCTATAGAAGTCCTCTTTGTTTTGATCTTTTTAACTGGAATGTTAGGGTTGTCTAGAGCCTGTCCCTTTAACCGAGATGAAGAAGGGTTTCTACAGCCCTTACTTCATCGTACCCAGACCCCTTTGGGCCAGCACGCCCAGGCAGAGGCCGATGGCCAGATGTCCGACATGCTTTCCCGGGCCACTGCTAGCGAGGGGCTGGAGTGGAACACTCCGTCCTCCCCACAGCCATTGCGGCTGGACAATTGGTTCCTGGGGTCTACGCAGCCACGCACCCCCCCCGGGCCCTTTCTTACCGGAGGTGCATGATGAGCTGACGACTGCATGGAAAGCACCCCTCTCCACTCGTCACAAAGCCCCTCGCTCATCCGCTCTCACTACCTTCGACGGCGGAGTGGCCCACGGGTACACGGCGATTACCCAAGTGGATAGGGCGGTTGCGATCCACCTATTCCCAGAGAACACCACCATCTGGCAGGGTCGCCCTGTGTTCTCCTCCAAGGCCTGTAGGATGATGTTGTCATTGGCCCTCCTGCAAGTCCAGGCCAAGGCACTCAAAGATCTGCACGAGGGAGGTCCTGATCCCGAAGTGCTGCATGAACTGCGCTCAGCGATCGACTTCGCCCTCAGGGCCATGAAGGCCACAGCTCAGTCCCTCAGGCAGGCGATGGCCACACTTGTGGTTCAGGAACGTCCTACTGTGGCTAAAAAACGTGCTGCTCCGCCTCAACCCGGGCCCAGCTCTCAGCCCCCGCATCGAGTGCCCCGCCGGAAGTGCACGCCCCCCCGTCTCATGGACCCCCTCGAGGATCCGGAAGGCTCCCAGGCACTCCTGAGACGATCGACCCAGAGACCAAGACTTTCGCTCCAGAGCTGGTAAGCAGACCACTCCATCCCCTGGTGGAGGGCCGGGAGGAGAATCCTTGTTTGAATCTATTTCATTTGCCCACATCCTCAATAAAAGAGCTATTTCCTTTGTCTCTGGGTCAGCTGGCCCACAAATGCCGTTCTCACGGCACTCTGCCGCCACACCTCAACAGTCCCAGCATGCTGGAAGCGGACCCCCCGCCCTCAGCCCCACGACTGTTCCCCGGCTGGCCGGTTCTGATGAGTCTAGAGGACGCCTCCACTGGACCTCCTCCTCAGTCACTAACCCACCCCCTGCCGGGTGTGCGGAGCAAGGTAAGTGCTTCGAGTCTTTTCTCAGCACCAGAGCCTTGGGACGCACCTTTGCCTCCCGATGCCGTACTGCTCTGCCCGCTGCTGTGCCCCGCCGGGTACGTCAAAAATAATCGTCCTGTTAGTGCCCCTAGCACGGAGCTTGGATGCGTGGCGTTCACTTCCCAACCCGCTGGCTGGCCAGGACCATCCGACTCGGTTATGCAATTCAGTTTGCCAGACCCCCCCCCTTACTCAAAGACGTGATAGAGCCTGTCCCTCCAACCGAGATGAAGAAGGGTTTCTACAGCCCTTACTTCATCGTACCCAAGAAAGGCGGCGGCTTACGACCGATCTTGGACTTGTGAGTTTTCAACCAGGCTTTGCACAAACTCCTGTTCAAAATGCTCATGCAAAAACACATCTTAACTTGCGTCCGGCATCTAGATTGGTTTGCAGCGGTAGACCTGAAGGACGCGTACTTCCACGTTTCAATATTTCCTCGACATCGACCCTTTCTACGGATCGCATTTGACGGCCAGGCGTATCAGAACAAGTCCTCCCCTTCGGTATTTCCCTGTCTCCTCGCGTCTACGAAGGTTGCAGAGGCAGCCCTTGCCCCGCTTTGAGAAGCTGGCATCCGCTTACTCAACTACCTAGATGACTGGCTAATCCTGGCCCACTCCCGAGAGTTACTATGCGCCCACAGGGACTCAGGTCAACTGGGAAAAGAGCAAGCTCGCCCCGGTTCAGAGCATCTCTTTTCTCGGCATGGTGTTAGACTCAGTCTCAATGTCAGCACGCCTCACCAACGAGTGCACGCAGTCAGTGCTGGAAAGCCTCGCCGCCAGACTTGATTATCAGGTTCCTAAGAGGCGCCCGGAGGTTAAATCCCTCCCGGCCAAGCCTGTTCCCCTCCTGGGATCTCTCAGTGGTCCTCTCGGGCCTTCAGAGACCCCCCTTCGAGCTGCTAGAATCAGTTGGACTCAGGACCCTCTCCCTAAAGACGGCCCTGCTGATCGCGCTCGCCTCCATCAAGAGGGTCGGGGACCTGCCAGCATTCTTTGTCAGTGACACTTGCCTGGAGTTCGGTCCGGCAGACACACATGTGATCCTAAGACCGCGGCCAGGCTACGCGGCCAAGGTTCCTACCACGCCCTTCAGAGACAAGGTAGTGAACTTGCAAGCGCTGCCTCAGGAGGAGGCAGACCCAGCCCTTTCGTTGCTGTGTCCGGTACGTGCTTTGCGTACCTATTTGGACCGCTTTAGAGCTTTAGACGTTCTGAGCAGCTCTTTGTCTGCTTTGGTGGACAGCGGAAAGGGAACGCTGTCTCCAAACAGAGGCTCTCCCACTGGGTGGTGGACGCCATTTCATTGGCCTATCGCACCCAGGCCGTATCCCCCACCCCCCCTTGCGGGTCCGAGCACACTCAACAAGGAGTGTTGTGTCCTCATGGGCACTGGCCAGAGGCACCTCCATGGCATACATATGCAGAGCAGCGGGTTGGGCAACACCTAATACCTTTGCGAGATTTTACAATCTCAGGGTAGAGTCAGTTTCGTCCCGTGTTTTCTCAGGTCCGAGCCAGTAGAACTCAGTAACACGCTGACTGACTGACCGGGTGGATCGCTTGCACCTAGCGCCCTTTCCCTCGGTTGAGGTAAAACCGTGCGCTTTTTCTCCCATTCGATCCCAATCACTTGGCTCCCTGGATGACTCCTCCCTAGCCCTCTGGGTCCGCAATTCAGCGGAGGAATTCACCGACCCAATCCACTGCGGCTACACAGATCTACCCTGTACTGAAATAGGTGCTCCACAGGTCAGGGCTCCTATGTGGACTTTCCCCCTGTGTGTATTTTCCGCGTTACGGTCCCCTTACGAGCGGACCCGCATCTCCCTTGGGCAGTTCCCACTGCCCCCCAGTCGCCGTGTCTGTAGCAACTCCTCCCACTGAAGAGGCGGGATCTACCACCGCGCCTCTTCCCCATGTGGTGTATGTCACCACTTTTACCTCCCCCTCTCTGGGCAGGTGTGGTCTCCGCAGGGACTTTTCCCCCTGTAAGAATAGGAAACTGGGTAAGACCCCTTCCCCGATGCGTGTAAGGGCCCCAGCTGTTGACTCCATGCAAGAAACAGAGAGAAAAGAGGCCAGGCTAGGCTCTGCCCATTCTGTGAAAGGTGATGCTACAAAACATTAAATCAGTCTTTTGAAAACAGAACATTTCAGTTATTTATATTTTTGCTTAACAATATTTTCTAGTAGAAAACAATGCCACATTGCAATTGTGTCAGTAAACAAGAGAATTGGTTAAGGGCCTGCATATATTTGCAAGGCACTGTGTATGTTTTAATATCTTTAGACAATGGGTTGTTCATCATGATTCACCACTGAATTATTTTTCTTTTCCCTCTGCTTCCTGTAAGAGAAATAAATCATGGATGTTGTGTATGTGGAAGACAGAGCCTGGGGATACGGCAGCAATATCTAACTCATTTGAGTATTTAATGTGAGCTCTGTGTGAAATAAAAATAATATTCAGCAGATGTGTCCATGGGGTTGTGTCATTCTGTGTTTGTGCATGTGCGTGGGTTTTGTTGCAAACTAATTTGAATTTATGAATTGATCTTATCTTTACAGTCTTTAAACATGTACAAATAAAGCGTTGTCTTTAGCCATATTCGGACAGGACAAGTTTCCTAAATTATGATCAGATTACTTTACTGATTACTTAATTGTGAAAGTAATCACATAACTAATTACTTTAAATTACTTTCTAAAACACTCTTTAGAGAAATGTAAACTTTTCCACTCAACAAAATGTCTATATTTCCTCAGTGTTTATTGTTGCACACACTTCAGCTGACACAGTAACTCAAACATGTGAATTCATATTTTAAATGTATTGCACATTAACAATATTATTCTATTATTATTAAGTTATGTATGTGTAAGTCAAGCTATATACTTAAAGGCAATTAACTAAATTAAAAGTCAGTAACTGATCTGATTGTCTACAAAATATTTTATGTAATGTGTCACACAAATCTTTTTAAATAAAAGTAATTAGATTAAAATATTGTGATGGTAAGGAGGGTGTGGCCGGGCCGTGAGGATGCACAGCTTATGCTGAGTGGCCTAATCAGTGGGAGAAAGAGATAAGGGAAGAGCCTGGGACACCAAAGGGAGAGATAGAGCGAGAGAGAGAGATGCACACGGCCACTCTTCATGTGTGTGTGTGTGTTCGTCGATGTGTCATTATTTTTTCAGTTCAGCGTTTGTGTCAAATAAAGTCTTGTTGTTTGTTACTACGGTTCCCACATCCTCCTTTCCCGAACTGTTACACTGGTGCCGAAACCCAGGAAGGGAGGAAGAGCACTCTGTCTAGGAAAACTCGTGGCTGCCATCTACCAGGGGGCAGAGGAGCTTGCTGCCGTCCGCCAGGAAACAGAGGAGCCGCTGCCATCTCCGAGAGGGCAGAGGAGCCGTTGCCATCCACCAGTAAACGGAGGAACCACTGCCGTCTGCCAGGGGGTGGAGGAGCAGCTGAGGACCAGGTGGGTGTCATGTCCGCGGGAGCCGAAGAAGAATGTTTTCTTTTCTCTCTCTCCCCTCTCCCTCCCCTCATCTCTCTCAGATTCTCAGGAGGAGGGGAGGACCATCGGGTGGCAGAACAGCTAGAAGGACAGTGTCTCCCCTCCAGAGATTGGGGGGAGTAAGTCGAGTCCGGATGGCACTCCAGCCTGAATCGGGTGGTAAAGGAGTGTGACGAGGAGGAGGGCGTGGCCGGCCTGTGAGGATGCATCCTCATTTCCTGAACTGTTACAAATAACAAATTACTTTGTAATCAAATTATACCCAACACTGAATATGTTTCTCAATTAATAGACCTGTTCAGGTTGTAGTCCTAATAAAACCTGAAAGAGAATGATCATTTTTGAACTATCCTACTATCCAATTATCTTGGGAATAGCTGTTTTCGATCTTTAAGGGAAGTCTGTGGTTGGCACGCCCTCCTTACCATCACATTATTTTAATCGAATTACTTTTATTTAAAAAGATTTGTGTGACACATTACAGTTGTAGCCAAAAATATTGTCACCCTTGGTAAATATGAGAAATAAGGCTGTAATATTTCTGTCAAATATATGTGTGGCACACTTATTGGCACCCTTTTATTCAGTATTCTCAGTAATAATATGATCCTTGGCAAATTTTTGGCCACTCGAACCATCCTCACCATGCGTGGAGACAATATAGACACGCGTCCTCTTGCAGGCGGATTCTTAACATCTGCAGTTGACTGGAACTTCTTAATTATCGCCCTGATGGTGGAAATGGGCATTTTAAAAGCTTTGACTATTTTCCTATAGCCACTTCCCATTTTGTGAAGTTCAACAACCTTTTGCCGCACATCAATAACTTTATTATTTGGTCTTACCCATTCTGATGGATAACTAAGGGAATTTGGCTTGTGCGTTACCTCATATTTATACCCTTGAGTCATGGCTGAATGTGTTTTGGGGGAAAAATATGTATTTAATTATGAGATATTATTATTATTATTTTTACCAATGGTGCCAATATTCTTGGCCACAACTGAATGTCATTGGTCAAGCAAATGTGAGTTTACATTCTTGATGAAGTATATGTAATTAAGTGGACAACCATTGTAGTCTTTATAATGCTAATCTTTTTTTTTTTTTTTTAAAAAAGCATCGGTTTGATGTCATGACTGAATAGCTTTGTTCCTTTCCTAAATTATATACATATATATGACATATATAAATCTTGTTTATTTCAATGGATTTCATGATCTGGCATTTCTTTGTCTGTTATTTTGTCCATAATCTGTGTATTGAAAGGTACATTTCTAAGAATCAATTGTGCCTGCTGATAGCACCACTTATGTTGTTTTAGCACCCGATTCACTAAAGGAATTATGCACATCAGACAATGACGCAAGCACACCCACATAATTGGTGCAAAATGCAATTTGCAAGGCACAATTCCCCATTTTACAGGCCGTTTATGAGAGCTTGGTTATGGAGGACTCAGAAGACTACTGTGATATGGTATAATTTACTGAGATTGTAGAGTATTGCCCCACCAATGAAATCCAGACACCTGAATCATTCCAAAATTACACTTGCCTACACAGTGCATTTGGATATAAGCTGACTATAATGTTCTTCTCCATCATCTGATCACAATTTGGTGAATTTCTGCAGCCATTAACAATAGAAAATGCTCACAAGCTTCCCTTTTAAATAAAAGTCTGTTCACTGCCTGCTTTCCGTGGCCGGTAATAGTGCAACATTAATTGTGCCATGCAATTGATGCGCCATTTTGTGAATCTGGTGCAATTTAATAAGCATTTTTTTTTGTGCCTTTTTTTTATTACTGGGCATACAGTTACGTCTTTAAAATATGCAAGACATAGCACCCAAAAGTGTTATAATAGTAGTCCTTGCACATCATGTGGCATCCAAAATGTTTTTAGGTATACAATCAAGTTGCATTATGAACAGACCGTAAATTACAGGTGTTATTTAATTTTTTTCTCATTAAAACATTTTTTCTCCTAAAGAAATTAATTGTAATTTAAATGAAGTTTAATGAATACCAGTTACCTTATAAAAGCTGTATTATTCTACTTGGAGAGGGTCTGCACATGGGGCTGCCATGTTAGAATCACATGACCAGCTGAATACTACTCGCTTAATCTCAGTAACCAGCATGTTATTGGACACTGTGGCAATGGCTATAATAAATGTGAGTTTTTGTTCTAACCAGCCATCACAAGCAACTAGCAACAGAACATATTGTCAATCACTTGATGGTCACATCCAGAGTGAAATCTCATTGGTCTGAAATTCTGCTTTACATAACTTCTGAACCTTTAAAGACTGACCATGACCTCTGAGGTTGTTAATTGATGGTATATGATTCTGTTAAAGCATCCATCCATGTTATGTAACCGTTACTTTTAAACAATGTGTTTAACAGCAGAATTCCTGGTGAAGAACTACACTACCCTTAATCCTGAAGACAGATCCACCAATCAGAGAATCACATCAAACAAAACGCACGAAAAGAGCTCTGCAGCTCTACTGATTTTCTTTTTTTGCAACAAATCAGAGTTTTTAAAGTTGGGTTATGGCTTAAAAATAACTCTTTTATGAAGACTTATGGATTTGATAGGATATGATATAGGAATGAAAAATGAAAAATGAAAAATGAAAAACCAAGCAGGCTGAAAAAGTAGATGGGCACTGTTGCACTTTTTTAAACATACATTTTGTTTTGATTGGCTGTGATTGTGTCATGCTTCGCAGCATTTTCACGTTTAGTATGAACCGACAAATGTATCTAGCAAAATTATAAAATTTATGTACAGTATTTTCTACTACATGTGTAAGACATTTTTAAGTAAATGTGTGAAGCATTGTTATGATAGTTTCTCAAACCCTATAGAATAACATTCATGAGGAAGAACTGACTTTTAATAATAATTTCTTTGTTATTTTTTAAGAGATATAAAATTTTAATCATAAATTGCTCGTAGTGAGAATGTGAAGATTAGACGAATCCCCCCGTTAGCGTAACCAGAGAATAAATAATTGTCTTTATCAGCGCTCTGATGAAGGTAAGCATTTCAGTTCAGTGCTACACATCTGTTATCTATAATGCACACTCAGGTTTAGTAATATTATATTTAGTTTTATGGGACAGCATAATTAGACCAAATGTCAGATGTGCCAGTCTCTACTATCACGCATTACACTGGTCATGCATAAACATTCAAGGAGTCAAAAACCTATAAATACATATATATATATATATTTTATAATTAAAATTTTTCCTTGACGTACACTTAAAAAGTTAATGACTTTTTTTGTGTTTTTAATCACCATTTTCTGCCCTTTCTCTGACTAAATACATTTAAAAAAATGTGGCTGCTGCACCTTTAAATGCTCAGATACACTCACTTCTTAGTTCTGAGCTTGAAAGAAGGACAAAACAGTCGAGCAACGATATATTGTTTACGAACATTTTCAAACAGGTCACACCGCTGGGAGAGGCATTTCAAGGAGCACTTAAATATGAGAGGTAAATTATACATATTACAAAGGTTTGCGATAACTGAATGATTTTAATACAGTAACGTACAAGGCAATGCAGTGAGTAGAGAATAGACTGGGCACGTGATTGTTACTTGATATGTGAGTCAGTGTGCATAGGCACCAAATCAAATTATGGAGCATGTCATGATTTGTGCATATGTTGCTGTAACCAGCATTGACTTGTTCCTTTACCCTGCATTGTGTGTGCAGATAATAATGAGACCAGACGCCAGTATGCAAACTCAAACTTTGCTTGTTTATTGGCCACTGTGGTATGTGTGGATATATCAAAGTATGGGTTTCGATTAAAGGATTGTCCCATGAAATCAATCATCTCACTCTCAAGTTCAGTGGTCTGATAACAAGCTTGTTAAGCAAAGCAGAAAGTTAATCTATGGCAAGCGCTTCAGAATAAAAGTCCCACAGTTATCTAATTTTAAAATGAATACGAATGTAATGGTTGAGAGCTGGTATGTGATAGTACAGTGTGTAGTGTGTAAACCTCACTCTCCTGGCCATAAGAGATGCACTAGCAACCAAAGCTAGAGGCCATGGCTTTTATAGCCTTCTTGCTAGCACATCCGACTCTCATTCTGGGGGTTGCTGGTTCAAATCCCACTCTGTGCCGGTCGAGTGAGACTGGTGACACGAACATGAATTACAATGTAAAAATAGAATTCAATATTTTACAACAGATTCTTTTGGGAAATGCCACAATAATTAACTTTATATTCATATACTTTTTACAAAAAAAATAAAATAATTGAAGATCAATTTTAATATCTGCTACATAGCTAAAAACTGTATATCAGGGGTACTCAATTAAAGTTGAGGTTCGGTCTCTACATTTCCTTCCCAGCAAAGGTCCGGGTAACAAAATGTTGCTTACATGGTGTCATTAGTTATATGGCTAGGAACATTTTTAAATAGTTTTTATAACTTGCCACGTTGGCAGCAATAGTACTTTTTAAAATATATTAGGGCTGTCAATCTATAAAATAGTAATCGCATTTAATCGCATATACAAATATTTGCTGAGAAAGCCCCTCATATAACAATAATTCAATATATAAAGATTATACATATTTACGGTATCTATATATAATTATACATAGTCATCTTTAAATATTTAAAAATTATATATGTATATATATTCCTAAACAGTCAAAATAGTCTCTTCAAACTGGGCAGAGATGAGGACAATTGGGGGCCCAGAGACAGCCAAATTAATGGGGTCTGAGAGATCTTCTCTACCAAAAGATTAAACTATTTCATCAAGTCTTCATCAGTCGACGGCACTTGGATATGAATATTAAAAGATAGATCAAAAGTTCATTTTGAAGCTGAAGGGCAGCAGTATCATTTTTCTGTTTAAATATTTATATATAAACTGGTGGCCAAAAGTTTGGAAAAATGTACAGATTTTGATCTTATGGAAAGAAATCAGTACTTTTTTACTAAAGTGGCATTCAACTGATCACAATGTACAGTCAGGACATTAATAATGTGAAAAATTACTATTACGATTTGAAAAAAAAATTCAGAACTTCTTAAACTATTTCAAAGTGTTCTTATCAAAAAATCCTCCACGTGCAGCAATGACAACTTTGCAGATCCTTGACATTCTAGCTGTCAATTTGTCCTGATAATCAGGTGACATTTCACTCCACACTTCCTGCAGCACTTGCCTTGTCGACACTTCTCACGCACCTTGCAGTCTAGCTGATCCCACAAAAGCTCATTGAGTTTAAGATCCATAACACTCTTTTCCAATTATCTGTTGTCCAATTTCTGTTCCCTTTACAAAAAGCTTCACTACGATGTTGCGCTGCTAAGCGCTACGGGGAACAGCTTTAGCTGTGAGCCGAGCTGAATAATGTGTGGAACACGTCAATGAACATTGACCGGAATTTATAGCCTCGGCTGATGTAATCATTAGATGCACCTGCAGCCAGGCTATAAATGGATACGTCACCAGGTGTCGTCAGAAACTCTTTTTTTCAGAGCGATTCTGTTTCTGTGTGTTTCACACACCCTGTCAAAACTTTCTTTCCTCTGTTAGGAGTTAGAATCAGTTAGGCAGTGTGCAGTGAACGTTGTTCTATTTTCTCTTCTGTTTAGAAAATATTATATATATATATATTTCTAAAAAGAAAGAAAAAAAGAGAGAATGACTGAAAGTCATAAGCGGTGCGTGTTCCCTCTTCTCGCTCTATAGCTGAAGACGGCACACATCAGTTTTTGCTGTTTGTTTGGGGGTAAGAGCACGCTGCTCTGGCGTTGCAGCAGGGCGGGTGCGAGCACTGCGATTTGCTTTAACAGGCAGAGTGCGTCGTGCTCGCCTCGCTTGCTTCCGGGAGTCAGCACTCACGAAAAGATCGTTCGTGGGGCTCGTGCATGGATTTGGTTGAGGAGCAAGAGACGGGTTGACCCCTTTCTCTCACTCTCTCCCCAAACACAGCTGGTCCTTCACATGATCTCGAGCGCGTTCCGACGCTTCTTCGGATCATGAGGTGGATCGCGACTCTCTTCCCGCCTCCGAGCTTTCCGTCCGCAATAAAAAAATCTACGGAGGAATTGTTCGATGTTGTTACTCGTGCGGTTGCCAGATTGGACTGGCCACGCAAAAAAGAGACCCCCAAACGCTCCAAATTAGGGGATAGATTTTATCTTCCAGTCTAAGAAAGGGAACGCCTCATGGGTCCCTTCCCTTTCTTTGATAACCTCCATGAAGAGCTTTTTCGCTCATGGAGAACCCCTAAAAAAAATAAAATAAAAAAAAATATATATATATTTTCTTCCCGTGTTCACATACCCTCGACGTCATTATATTCGACCATCGTGGGTGCTGAGGCACGGGGGTATTCAGTGATGGCGCCGGTCGAAGAGACACTTGCGGGCTATCTCTCGCCGGGCTCGGCATCGTCACTTAAGAAGCCCTCTCTCCCCCCAAAGCCTTGTAGGACAACCTCCACTTTAGTGGGAAGGGCTTATCAAGCAGCAGGTCAAGCAGCAGGATTTATCTGTGAATAAATCACAAGCTGATGAGGGCCCCTCGGTGCACACAGCACAAGCTGATCATTAGGGCCCCTGGACCAGTCTGTGAATAAATCACAAGCTGATGAGGGCCCCTCGGTGCACACAGCACAAGCTGACTATTAGGGCTCCTGTCCTGCTTGGTGCATAGAGCACAAGCTGAACATAAGGGCCTCTGGCCACCTCTGTGCATACAGCACATGCTGATCATTAGCGCTCCTGGCCTCCTCAGTGCATACAGCACAATATCATCATTAGGGCCCCTCAGTGCATACAGTAGAAGCTGATTACTAGGGCCGTCTGTGCATACAATGCAATCTAAATACTAGGGCCCCATGGTGCATACAGTGCAAGCTAATCATTAGGGCAAGCTGATCACTATTCTATTTAAACTTTCATCTATATAGACTTTCTCTTTGCCAGAAGTGTAGCTTCCCAGTCATGATGAGGTCATAAGAACAAAGTAGGACAGATACTTTTATTTCTAATCAACAGAACTAAGTAAAAGAAACAAACAAACAAACAAAAGAAAGAAAGAAAGAAAGAAAAACGTGTTACCTGCAAGTTTTGCTGCAAATATAATGAGACAGATAAAGAATTGCTTTCTCAGAGGAACAAAAAAAAATACAGTTTCATGGCTGATATGAAACAGTCATGCCCAGTAAGTGTTCTCAATTTATTTTTTATTTACATTTGTTTTAAATGGTTGTAAGTAAATGAAAAACTAGAAAAGTAAAGTTCGTCAAGACAACTTTGAAGTTGACTTTACAAAGTCTTCTCTGAAAGTTTAACAGTTTAAAAACCTTGAAGATTGAGGGTTAAACAGGTAGAGAGAACATGTTGATAGTTGATGTTGAGTTTGATGGATGTAGCTATAAAAGTCTAGGAGACTCTGCCGGCAGGTCATCCCCGTCTACCTGGATGAGGTAGGGGACAAGGGGAGGGAAACAGAAATATTAAAAATAGGGGGTAGGTACTACCTGTAATAGTGTAGTACCCCCCAAAAAACACTGTAAAATTTAAACGAGAGGGAAAATGCCAACACGGATCGGTAGTGAGAGAGAGAGGAGAGAGAGATGAGAAAAAAAACACTTACTCGCCAGTTCTCCGATACGCCGTAGCTTGTTTCTCGGCCTCTCCTCCACCCTCTAACGGACGACAGCCGCGCCTCTCCGGGCGGATCGGAGGCAGTCCTCCAACCCCTGGCAGACGGAACGCCCCACCGTGTTCTCGGGGAACAGAAGGGGTCTCACCCGCCCCTGGCAGCAGTTCTTCCGCACCAGGCGGTCGGCAGCGAGCCCCTACACGCTCGCGGTTGGTGGTCTTGGACCCCGCTGCGTTTCAGTGGCCGGTAGGGGACTCCTCCGCACCTGGCAGTGGCCCTGACCGCTCCAAGCGGTTGGTTAGGAGCCTCTTCTCCCCTTGCGGTCGGAGGCCATTCCTCCGCTTCCAGGCGGCCTGGCTCCTCCATCCCCCTGCAGACGGCTGCTCCATTGGTGTGGATGGTAGTGGCGAGAACTATACTACGGCGTATCCCTGCTCCTTCCCGGATTTCGGCACCAGTGTAAAGGAGTTCAATGGATAGGAGGAGGCGAGAACCGGCCTGGTGATATAAACAATAGTTTAATGAATAAATTAAACAAAAGACAAACGCACACACATGACTATGGCGTATCCCTCCTAATTTCTGGGTTTCAGCACCAGTGTAAAGGAGTTCAATGGATAGGAGGAGGCGAGAACCGGCCTGGCGATATAAACAATAGTTTAATGAATAAATTAAACAAAAGACAAACACACACGACGGATATGTCCGTAAACTATCTCTCTCTTGTCGCACCACCATCCGCAATCGGCCTTTATCCCTCTCAAAGGCTTAATTAGCCTGATAAGGGACAAGGTGTGTATAATCACGACCCGGCCCCGCCCTGTCACAAATGATTACTGCTGGAAGAGGTGTTAGTGAGGCCAGCAGTGGGTGCTAACCCTGTGTTCTGTGTTGGGCCTAACACCTCAGTATAGTGACAGGGACACTGTAAAAGGCACCGTCAATCAGATGAAATGTTAACTCAAGGTCTAGACTCTGTGGTCATTAAAAATCCCAGGGAATTTCTTGAAAAGAATAGGGGTGTAACTCTGGTGTCCTGGCCAAATTAGTCCATTGGCCACGATCCATTACGACTTCCTAATTATCCTCTATACAGTATTTATTTATAAATATGAATTGGCTACATTACTGAACACCCTTTCCTCCACCACTAGCTGGGGTGTGGTGGGCGTTCTGGCACACTATCGCTGCTGTTGCATCATCCAGGTGGAAGCTACACACTGGTTGTGGTTGAGGAGATTCCCCCTAAACTATCTAAAGCACTATGTAAATGTAAGGAATTCATATTATTAAAAATTTTTGTCTTAATATTTTCTCTTTTCATCTACAGCACATTTTGCAAACTTTTACATCCTATTAAATTTTTGTTCAAAACAGTAAAATAAATGTAATTGGACAATAATATGCTTTAGGCTGTTTCTATGATCATTTCATATTGAAAATGCTCAAGGAATAAAAAAGTAAAACAATTAGTAAAATCTACAACAGCTGATTTTTCTTTTACTGTAGCTGATGACCTACTCAGCTACTGTGCTTTATAAATGTTGTTACCATCTATACAAAAGGGGCCAACTTTAAAGGGGCTGACAGAGCAGGTAGATTGTAGCACTAGGACAAGGAAGAGAAAGAGAAAGAACAGTGCATTTGGACCATTGAGAGGAAGACCCAGATCTGTTTATGCATGCATTGTATGCATTTCCAATGGATGAGATGAGAATGTATGTTATGGTAGAATATGCTGATGAGGAATGTATGAGGTGTTTTGGTGCTGTTAGTGAATTTTGAAAGAGAAATTTACTGCTGTGTTAAGCTACATGTTGCAATTTTTTTCTTTGCCATTACATTTGTATTTATTTATTTTGCTTTCCATGACTTCCAGAACATAAAACAAGCTTGGTCTTGTCTGGACATGAAAGGAAAATATTTGCAGTGCCGACATATCTGTCTCTCTCGCTCTGGCTGTCAACACCGTGAATGTGTGTGTGTGTGTGTGTGTGTGTGTGTGTGTGTGTGTGTGTGTGTGTGTGTGTGTGTGTGTGTGTGAGAGAGAGAGAGAGAGAGAGAGAGAGAGAGAGAGAGAGAGAGAGAGAGAGAGAGAGAGAGAGAGAGAGAGAGAGAGAGAGAGAGAGAGAGAGAGAGACTCTACAACTCTTTTTTTGGGTGGGTTTAATAGTGCCATACAGAGCTGTTCTGCACTGTGGATTACTTTAGATACAATTACAAAAAAGTTAAGCATGAAAAACTGTGATAATTTGTTGAAAGAATTATGTGTTAAAAACAATTTGTTCAGCCATTGTGATATCTATAACTTAATGAGGCATGAAATAGACTTTCTTTACCTCTGACCTGTCCTCTGCAAAAATGTATTTATGAGTGCCTACGTAGATGTGGCGAGGGTGTTGAAGATTCTACTGCAGATTCTACTGAAGCTTATTTCACATAATAATTATTTGCCCAGACCCAGGTCTTGCTATGTTTTTTCAATTTAAGCCAGCTGAGAAGTGGAGCACCGCTGAGGTCCAGGTGCGGTTGAATAATTATCAGAGGGATCTAACGAGAAACACTTCAAGAAAACAGCACACACATGCCGATGAGCTTGCAGCCAGATTGCTGTTGTGGCAAACCCGAATGTCATTTCAGATTCTCATCAGCAACCTGCTTCCATACCTGCCCAGCTACTGCCTCCCGTGAGTCCTCTTAATCCTAATGCTGTTCCATACACAAAAGCAAATCATTCTGCTCCCTCTCCAGACACCACCTTCAGCATATGGTTGGCCTGATGAATAGAGTCCTCTTATTGTGCACTGCATCCCTTAATCTTTCTCATCAGGTTTATGCAGGTGAAACCTCAGACTTTCAAACCAGCTTAGGCATGGCATATAGGTTCTTTGAATCTAAGGAGCATACTACGTACACACACTTTTTTTTCACCAGCGCGTTGACTGATCTCACTAAAAAGGGAGATCCAGACCTGGTCCAGTGGATGGAGTAGTATCAAAAAGCCGCACTTTGGGGGGTTCTCTCTCCCTTTTTTGTTACAGACAGGGGGCTGGGGGCAGTGCTCTCGCAGGTGGTGGAGGGGGAATAACGGCTGGTGCTGTACATTAGTTGCAAGCTCTCGCTGAGGGAGACTAAGTACAGCACCATTGAAAAGGATTGTCTTGCCATCATGTGGGCCATACTCACTCTCCGGTACTACCTGTTGGGTTGGGCCTTCACTCTCTGCTTAGATCACGCCCACTCCAATGGTTCCATGGCAAGAAAGATACCAACACGCAGATCACCGGTGGTATCTGGCTCTTCAGCGTTTAAGTTCAAGGTGGTCCACAGACCAGGAGCACAGATGGCTGTCGCTGACTTCCTTTCCAGAAATGGGGGAGTGGTAGGCAGGTCGGATGTCACCCCGGCCTGAGTCAAGCGGTGGGGATATGTGGCGGCGGGGGCGTGGTTGAGAGGTTGAGCTGGTTCTTTGTCCAGAGAGAGAGAAAGTGGTAAGGATGCATACCCCTGAGCCAGATAATGACTAACACCTGTTTCCAATTGCAGTAAGCTTAGGGAGTGTGGTATAAAAGGGACTATGCCAGCGACAAGTGTGAGAGAGAATCTAGGGTCACTACTTGGGTGCTTGATGTTGTGAAGCTGAGAATCTGATGTGTTATTGTGAAGCTGAGAATCTGAAAAGATGATGTGTTATAAGTAGATATTTTGTTGTGAACCGAAGACATTCATATTAAAAGTTGACTCACGTAGACTTTGAACCGCCTCCCATGTCCTCCCTGCTTTTAACCTCTTTACAGTGAACTGTATGAATTACTGGGGATTAAATCGATTCAGACCAGTGTTTTACCACCCCCAAATGGACAGCTTGGTTGAATAATTTAATCAGACCCTAAAGAATATGATTCGTAAATTTGTGCACGAAGACAATCAAAATTGGGACAAGTAGTTCGAGCCCCTATTATTTGCAGTTCGAGAGGTCCTGCAAGCCTCCATGGGGTTCTTCCCATTTTAATTATTGTATGGGCATCGACTGCGTGGCGTGCTTGACATCCTTAGGGACAATTGGGAGGAGGGATCTTCAAACAGCAAAAACTAAATTCAATACATTCTTGACCTGAGAGGAAAAACTCCACAAACTAGGCTCAAGAACGTCAAAGCTGGCTGTATAATAGAGGTACTCAACTACGGGAATTTACACCAGGAGATAAAGTCCTTGTATTGCTCCCCACATCAAGCTCTATATTACTCGCCAAGTGGCAAGGACTCTTTGAGGTCACACGGCGAGTTGGGGAAATTGATTATGAGGTAAAACGAACAGATAGAGGTGGAGAACAACAGATTTACCACCACAACCTCCTAGAACCCTGGAGTTCCCATGACTTTGGTGGTTCTGAGAGGGAGGATCTCAGACTGGAGGTGAACTTAAATGCCACCGATCGAGTCACCCCGGTCAATTGTGGAGACCACCACTCATCATCTCAAGTCACACAAGTTGCCCCATTCCAAGGAGAATTCTCCAACATGTGGTTAGTGGTAAGTAGTTGTACCTATAAATTAACCGAGCACAAAAAATAAATGGTTCGGGAAAAATTAAAAGCCATGCTGGAAATGGGGGTAATAGAAGAATCCCACAGTGACTGGACCAGCCTGGTGGTTCTGGTTCTGAAGAGCAATGGCTCAGTCTGGTTCTGTGTGGATTATAGAAAATTGAATGCGGTGTCAAAATGTTATGCATACCGATGCCTCGGATTGATGAGCTGCTCAATAGGTTAGGCGAGGCTCGCTTTTATTCGACACTGGATTTGATGAAGGGATATTGTCAGATCCCCTTAACTCCCATGTCCCGTGAAAAGACGTCATTTTCCACACCGTTCGGATTACAACAATTTGTGTTGCTTCCTTTCAGTTTGTTCGGGGCCCCGGCTACATTTCATCGGCTCATAGACTGAATCCTCAGACCGCATGCTGCTTTCCTGTGGCATCTGAGGGCTGTCCTAAGGTAGTTGAGATGTGTGGGTCTCACAGAAAACCCAAAGAAGTGTGCAATTGGGCGGGTGGAAGTACATTATCTGGGATTCCACTTGGGTCATGGGTAGGTGCGACACCAAATTGATAAGACCACAGAGTTTGCAGCCTGCCCAAGACCAAAAAGTGTTGAGACTGGGGCTGGCTGGCTTTTATCATAGGTTTGATAAGGGGGGCACCAGAACCAGTGCAGTGGACAGAACCATGTCAGCAGGTTTTCACATGGGTGAAAACTGCACTTTGCAGCGGGACGTTATTGCACTCTCCTGACTTCACTTTCCCTTTTATCTTGTACGATAGGACAGGGGGTGGAAGCAGCACTGATACAGATGGTGGAGGGGGAAATTAGTAGTAAGCTCTTATCAAGTGGGTGGTCCTCAACCTCCGATTCTATCTGTTGGGGCGTGCTTTCACACTCTGTTTGGACCACGCCCCGCTCTAGTGGCTCCATCACATGAAAGATGCCAATGCATGGACCACCCATTGGTATGTAGCTCTCCAGCCTTTTACGTTCAAGCTGGGGGCACAGATGGCTGTTGAGGATTTCCTCTCCAGAAATGGGATAAGTGACAGGCCGGATGGCCCCCCGGCCTGAGTCGGGCGATGGTGGTATGTGGTGATGGAGGTGTGGCCAAGAGACGTCTGTAGAGAGCAAGGTCAGGAGAGGAAGAGAGTTATGGATTGACACCTGTGGGAAATTGTCTCTAACAGCTTCAGTTAATGTTCACATCAACCATCAGAATGGGGAAAAATATCTGTTATTTGGATGTGACAAGATGTTGATACCAGATGGGCTGGTTTGAGTATTTCCGTAACTGTTGATCTCCTGGGATTTTCACACAAATGTCTCTATAATTTACTCAGAATGGTGCCAAAAAAACTATTGAGAGGCAGTTCTGTGGACGAGAGAGGTCAACAGAGAATGGTCAGAGTGGTTCGAACTGACAAATCTACAGTAACTCTGATAACCATTCTGTACAATTGTGGTGAGAAGAATAGCATCTCCTCCAAAACTCCTAATTTTCCTTTGATCCTCTTCCCTCGCCCTTCTACATTCAAATGCCAGTCTTTATCCTTCCCTTCCACATTCTCTCCTTCTCTCCTTTCCACTTGTCACTCTTGTCAAGCTGGAGAAGTACAGCACAGCTGCAGGATGCCATGAGGACAACTGACCTAACATCTGAATTTCTGGTGTTTGCTTGAGGCCTTACTAACTTTCTACTATGTTTTTTTGTTGAGTTATGTATTTCTTTGAGTTGAAAACATAAAAAACAATTGGTTAGAAGATAACTTAAGACTAAGAAATTGGAGATATTTAAATTATACAGGAAGATTCAGTAATAATTGCTGTTTGACCCATTTTGTAATGAGAAAATGAATCATTGCATTATTATAAACAAAAAGTTTCAGTGGCTTTTGAAAGTGACTGTTCATTCAAAAAAGATGAATTGTATTTATCATGTATATTATTATTTTGTTTCCTCTTCTTGCATTTGAACTCAAACAAATGCACGCAGCAGCTGCGTGTGGCTCTCTCTTTCTCGAACTGCCGCATCTGGCTGCCTTTATCCCCCTCTTTGGCTGATTGCCCTCCTCCTCATCACAAGGACATTTCTCCATAAGTAAGATCTTTGCCCCATGTGCAATTGCAATCTGTATTCTGTGTGTTTGAGCATTGGCTTCTACCTTGCTGAGCAGCCTTTCAGGTTATGTTGATATAGGACACGTTTACTTTCATCTCTAGGTGACAGAATGCATCTCCTTCCTGAGCTGTATGATTGCTGTGTGGTCCCATTGTGTTTATACTTGCGTACTATTGTTTGTACAAATGAACGTGGTGCCTTTATGCATTTGGAAATTGCCTGTATCATGCACAAAGTAGATGTCCTAAATGACTTGTTTATTAATATGAAATCTGTGGAGTGGTTAATAAAAGTTTTAATGACTTCAACCTAAGTGTATTCAAACTTCTGACTTCTCCTAGGGACACCTGGACACAGTTTTTCTTGGTTGTTGGCAGATAGGATGTTCCAAGCTTCTTGGAAAATTCGCCACAGTTCTTCTATATATTTAGGCTGTCTCAATTGCTTCTTTCTGTTCAAGTAATTCCAGATTGACTCAATGTTCAGTGGGGATCTCTGGGGGCCATGCCATCTGTTGCAGGGCTATATGTTCTTCTATTCTGTTCTATTCTATTTGCAGAAGGAATGTTTGGGAGTCTAAAATGTATATTACCTATTGACACTACAGCTATAGATATAAATAACCATCTTAAGACAAATGTTTTTGTTAAACATCTTATTAAGACTTTTGCACAGTACTGTATATATTTTAAATAGTTATTATAACTTCACATTGGCTGTAATAGTACTTTGTAAAAAAATAAAAAAATCCTAGACATTCACAATAGTCACGAGGACATTGGTCAACAGGAATGAGGACATTGGTCGAGCTGAGAGCAGTCAAAGTGTTGGGGTCTGAGGGATCTTTTCTACAAAAAGATTAAATATTTCAGAGTAATCAGTCTAGGGCAATTGGATATGAATATTAAAAGATAAGATCAACAGTTGAGCTGAATGACAGCAGTCCAGTTTTTGTATTTTAGTGAATTTTTTACATTCAGAGTTCATACCTATGTATGGGACATAGGAAGCCTTTTGATAGATCAAAAAATACTTTATGGGGGTTCAGTGGTGTCTCCAGAAAGAAAATTTAAGTCTGAAGTGGACCGTTTTTAGATATACCTTAAAGTGTACTACTAACTACTAACACATACAAACATTTTATATAACAGCGGAGCATAAAAATAAAGGTTGTTAGATACTGTAGGTATAAATAGATTGACTATAAAATAATGGAAATGTTCTCAAGAGCAGAGAACTCTACTAGGATAACTAGCAATTTCAAAGTTTTTGTTATATTTTATTTGCCATCCATGCCAGCGATGATGAAATCTTTGATTAATTTTCACAAAATAAGAACAAAATCTGATTATTTATTACATGGTGATTAATGAAGCTAGCTTTAGATGGGGAAAAAAAACTTTATAGGTGCCATGTTAACTTGTCCTGTCACAAACCTAGCTTAGCTGAACCATCAGAGTCATATATCAGACAGATGAAGATAGTTTCACTTTGCTTCAATCTGGTTTTTGCAATGTGTTTTATGAAAGGTGCTAGTATTCATCTATATTGTTGCTCACCGTGTTTCTGCTACTGTTGTTAAAATAACCGTGCCTGCAACTCTACTTATCAGGGTTTATGCAGCACCTTGTCTATAGCAGGGAGAAAGAGGCAACACACTTGTAGTGGGGAACATGAATGAAGTGCGTTTGGCAGTAGAGAAAAATACTAATTAGCGTGGTGTATTCAGCTCCATAGTTTTGACACATTGCTAACTTAAACTGTAGAAACATTATGATGAGACAACCGTTGTCATGATGCCTAGTGGTTCGGATGAAACCAAGCTGGGGTCTGGTCCCAGACTGCGGTCCGCTAATTGGTGACCACTGCCCTAGAAGCTTTTAAGGCATGTTTGAATCTTTGGACAAAACGTTCAGCTTGCCCATTGCTGGATGGGTGATAGGGTGCAGAGTGAACATGTTGCACACCAATGTGTATTCATCACTGCAAATTGTGGGCCATTGTCACAAACAAGAACATGGTGAACCCCTTAATGGCTGAAAAGACCTTGTAACACCTGAATGGTTTTGCCAGTGGTAGTACTGCCCATGATAGAGTCTTCAGGCCATTTGGAGTGTGCATCTACCACAATCAAATACACTTCAAAAGGGACCAGTGAAGCATTCTTTCCCAATGAGCTGGCAATATCCATGGGTGAAATGGTGCAGCAAACTGGGCATTTTGGATATGCTGGCAAGACTAGCATGATTTGGACTGATTTGGTCACCAGCAATATCAACCTGTACCACAAGACCAATTGCCCAATGAAGCTAAGCAGTGTCAAGCCTTCTCAATACCTGGATGGGAGACCTCCTGTTGAAAACTAATATTGCTGCTGGAAGAGGTATTAGGGAGGCCAGCAGGGGGTGCTCACCCTGTGGTCTGTGTGGGTACTAATGCCCCATTATAGTTTATTTGAGTGTAGTGTCAGAAAACCACCATATGTAACATGTAACGTTCATTCATTAATTCATGAAGCTCAATCTGACCATCAAAAATGGCCACCAGACATAGCTATGGGCCAGATTTTCATACTTTCATTCACTTTCATGCTTCTTTCATTCTGGATGTCCCACATGTAAATCAGCTAACACATGGAAGGGGAGTTTTGGAGGTATAATGACACGACTGCCCCACATTAGACATCCTTGAATGACTGTGAGCTCACTGCGTCATGTCACACATGGTGAAAACTCTTTACAAACATCTTTACGAGCTGTAAGAGTGCATCTCCCTCGCCACTGGACTTTACTTCACCAACTTCAAGGCTGAAAAGTAGCGCTCAAGACAGATGCAGTCCACATCGAGCACAGTCCATTCTCCTTCAACAATGTTGTGTTCTTCAGTGATGCAAAGTCAGTCCAACAGGCCTTAGCTAATGCCAGAGACAAAGAGCTGAATAACCTGTCGTCTGGCTTAACCACCCTGTGCAGGGCCTATACGGTCATACTGCAATGGGTTCCCTCACACTGCAACATACTAGGCAACGGAACCACAGACACTCTGGCAACGGAAGGCACTACAAATGAACAGAGTGACAGGTCAACCACCTACAAAGAAGCCAAGACCATCATCATGGCAAAGCAACACAACAAGTGGCTGCAGCAGCACCCACTATACAACCGAAATGACCCCTATCACTTGCTCTCAAGGGCAGGTTCTCATATTCAGGCTGAGGACAGGCCACAAACGAATTAACCACCACCTATTCACTAAGTTCAGAATTGGCCAGTCAGACCAGTGTCCCTGTCAGACAGGCAGAATGACAACAGAACATCTACTGCAGTCCTGCCCACGGTGCAAAGAAAGCTCTTTGGCAGTCTGGAGGACCTGCAGCGCACTGCAAACTTTGCACAGAGAACCGGTGTGTCCATCTGAGTGATCGACAATACACATTTCTTTACTGTTTGGGAACATTCCTGTTTAAACCATGTCCAACACATTAGACCTTTGCGGCAAAGAATATTGCACCTGAAAGAACCATTTACTGGATCATCAATAACTTCAAGGAGAGAGGTTCAACTGCATTGAACGGCAGGACCATCTCCTCCTGAGGATTCAGCTACAGCATCGTGTCACCAGCAGTGCAGAGCTTGCTCAATATTGGCAGCAGGTTGGTGTGAGTACTTCTGCATGCACAGTGAGGCAAAGACTTTTGGACAATGGCCTAGTGTCAAGAAGGGCAGCAATGAAGCCACTTCTCTCCAAGAAAACCTCAAGGACAGACTGAAATTCTGCAGTAAGTACAAGGATTGGACAGCAGAAGACTGGTGCAAAGTTATTTTCTCTGATGAAGCCCCCTTCCGACTGTTTGGGACATCTGGAAAGTCGATTTTCAGGAGAAGAAAAGGTGAACGCTACCATGAGTCCTGTGTTGGGCCAACAGTGAAGCATCCTGAGACCATCCATGTGTGGGGATTCTTTTCATTCAAGGGGGTGGGCTCTTTCACAATTCTGCCCAAAAACAATGCCACGAATAAAGAATGGTATGAAAACGTCCAGCAAGAGCGACTTCTCCTAACGATCCAGGAGCAATTTGGTGATGATCCGTGCATTTTCCAGCATGATAGAGCATTATATCTCAAGGCAAGAGTGATAATGAAGTGGCTCGGAGATCATTACATTGAAATTTTGGATCCATGGCCAGACAACTCTCCGGATCTTAATCCCATAGATAACCTGTGGTTAATCCTCAAAATGTGAGTGGACAAGCAGAAGCCCACAAATTGTGATCAAAAATTTGCAAGCACTAATAAGGCAAGAATGGATTTGGCCCAGAAGCTTATATCCAGCATGCCAGAGCAAATTGCAGAGGTTATGAAGAACAAGGGTCAACACTGTAAATATTGACTCTTTGCATATATTGAATGTTTTTGCCAATCATAGCCTTTAAAACTTATGAAATGCTTATCATTGTTTTCCAGTACCATAGAAACATGTGAAAAAATTATCTACAAATTCTGAAGCAGCAAACTTTGCAAAACACAAAATTGATGACACTGCCAATAATTTTGGCCATGGCTGTAAGTATGTCATGTCTGATTTCTGCACTGCTGAAGTGCAGTGTGGCTACCTGGTTGGCGTAGAACACATCCACTGTGTCCGTTCTCTCTTTGTGTTCCACATGTTGTTGTAACCATGACAGTCTGTTGGCATTGGCATGAAGAGCTGCTTTCTTATACTCAATGACAGCCAAAAGCAGAGCTCACCACTGTATTCTGGCTGCTGCCATTGGTGGGACACTTTTTTGTGGGCTGAGAATAGTAGTCAATAGTAGATGTTCGGTAAGTAAGGTAAACCTTCTGCCATATAAGTATTGATGGAATTTGCAAATTCCAAAAATTATACTCAGGGCCTCGCGCTTGATCTGAGCATAATTTTTTTCCGCTTTGCTAAGCATCCTGGATGCAAAAACAATTGGCTTTTACTTGCCACCAGCTAAAACATATGATACCCCATACAGGGATGCATCACAGGGGAGACAAATGGGCAGCTCTGGGTCATAATGTGTAAGTACTGTTTGTGAGACAAGGAGATCCTTTGCTTCCTTGAATAAATTTTTCACAGGCTGCACTTCAAGTCCATTTCTTATCCTTGCATAGTAGAGCATTTAGTGGATACATTACGGATGCAAGATTAGTGATAAAATGGCCGTAATAATTTATCATGCCCAGGAAAGAACGTAATTGGCATACACTGGTCAGTGCAGGTGCGTCAATGATTGCTCTAGTCTTTTCTGGAGACTTGTGTAGCCCTGCTGCATCAAAGTAGTGACACAAATTTTCCAGTGACTGTTTGAAAAAGTCACATTTCTCATGCTGCAGTTTCAGACCAAATGCATGTAGTCTAGTGAGTACTTGGTCCAGTGTTTTGAGGTGTTCAGAGTCATTTGGCCAGTTATCGGTATGTCGTTGAGATAACAGTGGGTATTTGGAAGACCCAGAAGGACTTGGTCCATTGCTTTCTGAAATAATGCGGGTGCCGAAGCAATCCCAAAGAGTAAGGCGTTATAGCACAATAAGCCTTTTTGAATAGATAGTGAGTAATTTCCAGAACTCCTGCTTTACTTGCATCTATAAATAAGCATTTGATAAGTCCAGCTTACTGAACAGTTGGCCAACAGCCAGAGATCCACAGAGGTCTTCGATGCGTAGAATAGGGTAGTGATCTACACAGATAGCTTGGTTGAGTGTCAATGGGCCGTCATTTTTTATCACTGGAACCACTGGTATTGCCCACTTATTATTCTGTATTGGCAAAATTACTTCCAACTAAGCATGTCGACTCAGCCTCCACCTTTGGTCTTATGGCATAAGGTACCATGCGTGACTGACAGAATTTAGGAGCAAGTCAGGCTTGAGTGTTATTTTTAACAAGTGTATGCACATCCATTTTTGGTTTTAATTTCTTGCCAGTTGAGATTTATTGATTTAAGCCATTCTCAACTTGTTGTAATTTGGCAACCTCTGCAAGTTGGTACGGTGAGAGGTGGTCTCCGCAAGTGACTGGGGTAACGTGATAGTGTTTTGTGTTTACCTCTGGCACAAACTCCACCTTCTCCGTAACTACCGTAGCCAACATCACCGGGGTTACCTCCCTCCACAATTTCAGGTTGAAGTGATAAATTTGATGTGTGCCCCCTCTATCGGTTCACTTTACCTCATAATCAAGATCTCCCACTCGTCGTGTGACCTCAAAGGGTCCTTGCCACTTGGCGAGTAATTTGGAGCTCGATGTGGGAAGTAATACGAGTACCTTATATCCCAGTGTTAATTCCCCTGTTATACAGTCGGCTCTGTCTTTCTCCAGTGAAGTGTATAATTTTAGCTAACTTGATCTTGCCTGCTAACGCTGAAGAATTGCAAGCTACCTTGCTCCGTAACTTTCAAATAATTTAAACGATCTTCTCTTTATACTAAATGTCAGGTATACAGGATAAATTTAAGCAAATACGCTGGTTTCTTGATCATAGTACAACATATGGCATATAAAACATACAATAGTGCAACATAACAGTGCAGTTCAACAGTAAACTGTCTGGTGTATTTTGGTAGCATGTAGCTGTATATGTGTATCAGTATGCTATGTTAGCTGATAAGTAGTTTTATTTAGTCTCAAAATTTGTAGTAAAACAATCATAACTGTGCAATTTTAATTATGCTACCTCATCTGTCAGCATAATGCCGGTAAATCACGTTCAGTCATCATTGTTTTGGCCGATACTCACTCGCTCATGTCCCTATGGAGTGTGTGCACGAGCGTGAGCACGAACAACAGGTAGCTTGCTGCAGTTCACTTAACAGCCACAGGTGGAGTGTGGAGAAAGATGGCAAAAGAAAGATGGTGAAAGAAAGACGCCGTGGCGGGTCTGGCGACGACTGTGATGTGAATGAAGAAAATTAAGTAAGTAATGTAGATGGAGAGGAGGCTGTTGAAGACATGAATAATGAAGAGTGGTCTCAGGTAGGGCAGATATCTCAAAAACGGATCAGGTTCCGAGGAAATCTTAGCAGAAGGAGTAAAACGATGAGGATGAAGGATGAGTACAAAGATATATTAACATTTGCAACAATGGGTGAAATGAGTAATCCTATGCGGCTAACAAAAGTACTCAAATAAGCAGTAGGAAACATTAAATCAGCAAGATACTTTACTAACAATCAGGGTCTTGTGTTTTGTTTGAACAAAAAACAACAAGAGGTGGCTATCAAAAAGAAGGAATTAGGGGAAATAGAAGTGAAATGTCATGTACCAGGTGAAATGACTGGTATTAAAGGGGTGATAACTGGGGTTCCAGTATCGTTAACAGATGAGGTAATAAAAAATCAGATAATAAATGAAATGGTAACAGATGTGAAAAGCTTGCCCCAGATAGAAATGGGAAAAGAGAAGTGAGTACAACAGTGATGATAGTAGTGAATGATAAAATACTACCAGAAAATGAAAAAAAAAATGAAAAAAAACGATATGTGAGCTATCCAGTACATCCATACATAAAACCTGCATTGAGATACTTTAACTGCCAAAGATTAGGACCTGTGGCAGAAGTATGTAAAGGAAAGAAAAGGTGCTGTAAATGTGGAGGAGAACATGATTATAGGGAGTGTGGAGAACATGTTGGACCTAAGTGCTGCAATAATGGAGGCCCACAGTTACATTCTTAGGGTGTACAGCACTAAAACAAGCAATGGGAGTTATGAAGTACAAATCAGATCACAGTGTATCATTTGCACAAGCATTAAAGCAGATTTAAAATGAGCAAGGAAATAAGATCATTGATGAGAACATTCATAACAATACAAATGAGATATCAAACAAGGGTACAGATATGGATAAAGCGAATGTTGAATCAATTATGCTCATGTTTAGTAAAGTGAGTTTCTCTGCATTTATCGCAGAAGTCATTAACTGTTGATACTGAAAATAATCATATCTGCAGCAACACATCAGCTGAGTATAACAGAAATAACAGTTGAGAAAATGTACACACTTCTAAGCTTGATAATTTTACAGATAATCACAATTTATTGAGCGATCATCAGTATGGCTTTAGAGCTAATAGGTCAACCTCAATGGTGGTGATGGAACTGGCAGAAGAGATTTCCACTGCTATGGATAATAACGACTATATTGTGGGGGTGTTCCTAGATTTAAAAAAAAAAAGCTTTTGACACTATTTATCACAGCTTATTAATGATGAAACTGGAGCGACATGGTATAAGAGGGAAAGCCTTCTCTTGATTTAATATGCTAGATATCAATATGTACAAATAAATAATGTTAAATCTGAATTAATGAAAGTCACTTGTGGGGTTCCACAAGGTTCGGTGTTAGGCCCAAAATTGTTTGTACTTTATATAAATTATAAATGTAAAGTGTCTAATGTATTATACATGGCCCTGATTGGAACAGCTTCTGAATACAGTGGAAATCGAATTGATAGTCTTAAAAAAAGGGTTTGATGATAATAGAATTTCATTGAATTTAAGTAAAGCAAAGTTTGTAATATTTAGTAATCAGCAATGTATTACTAAAACTAAAATTAGAATTAATAATGAGGAAATAGAAAGAGTGTATGAAAATAAATTTCTGGGTGTTATAATAGATCATAAATTAAGTTGGAAACCACATATAAATAATGTAAAAACAAAATTGTCTAAATCCTTTGCAATATTAAATAGTGTTATGAATCAGATGAGGGCAGACGAGGAGTCAGGATCTAAATGCAGTTCTTTAATGAAGGAACAAAAGGGTGAACAGGGTAACTAAAAATAACTGAACAACACAGGGAACAAACAAAACCTCCACGAGGGGAAAACAAAGTAAACATGAAAAACATCCATGGAGGGCAAGGGCAGGAACACAATCAAGGACAACCATAACATACACATTTGACAACCGACAACGAATTAACAAATAACAGGGCTTAAATACACAGGGATAATGATAAATTAAACACAGGTGAAGACAATGAAACTGGCAGTGATGAGGGCAGGGAATTGTGGGAAGTGTAGTTCGGGATGACAAGTGAGAAACACAGGGCAGACAACAGGGGATCGTGACAAATAGAACAAAACATATTTTGAATGAAAACTCATTATATATATTGTATTGTTCGCTCATATTTCCATACATTACTTACTGTGTGGAGGTATGGGGTCATACATATAAAGCCAACATAAATCCAATATACAGAAGAGAGCAATAAGGATTGTAAAAAGGGTAGACTATTATGAACCAACAAACATATTATTTATTGAATAACAACAAAATTTGTTGATTTGGTTGATTTTTACACTGCGCAGATAATGTATAAAGTATATAATAATTTACTTCCAAATTGTATTCAGAGACTGTTCGAAATAAGAGAAAGCCAGTATAAACTAAAGGGGAATGTTTATAAGTATAAGGGCAAGAACAAATATAAAAAATAGATGTATATCTGTGAAAGGGGTAAACCTATGGAATAATTGTGACAAGGAATTAAAAATGTGTAGATCACTTTGTAAATTTAAGAAAGAAAAAAAAAGGATGATAAATAACTATATACCTCAATATGAATAATATTTGTATATAATATTTAAACTATTGTATTAATGTCTGAATAATATGTATGCACATTTGTGAAATGTCTTATGTTACTGTTTTCTTGTATGAATCAAATTCACTGAGAAAAGTGACGCTCATTAGATAAATATGTAAAAAGGGTAGGCACAATAAGTAAAGGCTTCAGCCTACACCTTTTTCGGTTGTTATGTATATTTTAATTTATTTTGGAAAATTGTATTTGAGGACCGAAATAAATTCGTTTTGAATTGAATTGAAATTGAAACATTTGGTATTGGAAGCATGCAATGGGATTCATGTCAAACAGGAAGATATTATCATAAGGTACAAAGGAGCATTAAACAAGATTGGAACAAGTTATATTCTTTTGTCACTTTTGTTTCGTTTCCTCCTAGTTTTATCCCAGTGGATTTCAGGAAACTGGCACCAGTGCGAATAGTATGGCTGTCGACTCGTATTTGTCTTCATTTATTGGCATGGGCATTTAATAAAACTCAGCAGGGAGGGAGGAAATGGCACTGCAAGATGCATCATAACTTCAAATTAAGCAGATTGAGCATCTTCCATAATGCCATAATGATCATAATCGGAGATATGTGTGCTAGTGATGCTTCATGAGTGAGTTTGTATACTGTGGCCACAATTAAAGTTATCTGAATACCATTGCATTATATACTAAATATCAAAGCAAGTAGGCCTCATTTACTTTTAAAGAAATAGGGATAGGCAAACCTTTTAATTTTGACCGGCCCCTTACACAGTGTCCGTCTGTTGTGTGTCATGTTTTGTATGACAACCTGTAACAACCAAGTATGTTTTGAATTACTCAGTTTTCACATAGTACTTAATGGGCTGGCATTACAGACATTTAAGATGGTCTAAGTTTATTTAGAGCATTCGTATACAAGGCCAAATTCTTGCAAACGTCTCTGAAACTTAACAAATGTCACCCAGACGAGTGGGAATTGACTGACTTCGTAGCAATTTAAAGAAATATCCATCAGAGGAACTGTGTATTGTTTATGTTTTCTGAGTTAGGTCTGTGAAATATTTAGAAGCCTTGTGATGGAAAGCCTGCGAGTCAGTCTCCATCCAGATTTGATTGTGTCTAAAGGAATTGTTTCTTGTTTTACACACCATTTAAAAATTGTTATTGGGTTTTTTTTGTTTTGCAAACATTATTGTATCTGTCCTATTAATGAATTTGTTTATTGACATTCATTTGAACTCTCGTTGTTAATCATAATTTACAGTGAAAAGGCCAACCTACTACATTTACATTTATGCATTTGGCAGACGCTTTTATCCTAAGCGACTTACAGTGCAATTATTACAGGGACAATCCCCCTGGAGCAACCTGGAGTTAAGTGCCTTGCTCAAGGACACAATGGTGGTGGCCGTGGGGTTTGAACCACCGATCTTCTGATTAACAGCCCTGTGCTTTAGCCACTACGCCACCACCACTAGAGAATGTCGTAGAGACATGGGGGCGGGCTGATTTCACTTGGGCTACCAATCAGTCTCTAAGTACCATCTTGGAAATAGCATGCCATAGCAACCATTTAAGGCACCCTAGCAACTACCCCCATAGACTTCCATTCAAAATGGCTCCAAAGGATATCTTCAGAACAGAATGTCGTAGACACTTGGGGATTGACACTTTTCAGTCAAGTTATTAAGCTGGCAATAAGAATCACTCTGGTTGCTGGTTAGCCACACCCTAGCAACCATTTAGGGCACCCTAGCAACGAGCAATATTGACCATATTGAGAGGGATATCTTTAGATTAGAATGTACTACAGACATGAGTTGACTTGTTTCACTTCAGTCTTAATGTATCCACCTGAAAACTACTTAGTCACGACATAAAAACCATTTAGAGCACCCTAGCAACCAGCCCCAATGACTTCCATTCAAAATCGCTTAGATGGGTATCTCAGGATCAGAATGTTTTAGAGATTTCATTGTTGGCTTGTATGACTCAGGACAGCAAGCAGCCTTCTTAGTATCACCCTGGCAACTGCCTAGCAACCACATGAGCTTACCGTAGTAATCAAGTATCAAAACGTATATCTCTGCACCAGAACAGACTTCTGGGGTTAGGTCATATGACTCAGGCTAGCAAAGCACCTTTTGAGTATCACCCTGGTAACTGCTTAGCAACCCGATGGCATTACCCAAGCAATCGATTAGAAAAACACATCTATCTATCTGTCTGTCTGTCTGTCTGTCTGTCTGTCTGTCTGTCTGTCTATCTATCTATCTATCTATCTATCATCTGTCTGTCAAATGTAAAATGTTACTGTCCAATTAGAAAAGGCAGGACATTTTTCAATTTAACCCAGCTGCCACAAGAAGGAGAAGAAACAAAATGAACAAAGATTGCTTGAGCTCATGGACAAGGTTGCCATCACTGCTTGAGCACAAAGGAAACTCTGCCTCCAAAGTTTAGGAAGGGAAGAAGGTACTGCTTTTAGTACCAGAAACAGGACTAGCTTTGACACTGTTTTTAATGTAACCTTGGTTTTATGTCAATTTGTAAACACTATTTATTTGTGCATTTTCCCAATAACTTTTACATCTGAAAGCCACATGAGGTGCCTTGTTAGTTATATTTTCACATCTGAAAGTGAAAGTGGAGATTTAGAGTAAACAAAGGACTTAAAGGACAAAGGATCTGTTTCTCACCCACAGCTTTCATATTGCTTCTGAAGATATGGATTTAACCACTGGTGTCATATGGATTACTTTTATGTTTCCTTTATGTGATTTTAGGAGCACCATTCTGGTCACCATTCACTTGCATTATATGGATCTACAGAGCTGAAATATTCTTCTAATCTTTTTTTTTGTTCTGCAGAAGAAAGAAAGTCATAGACATCTGGGATGGCATGAGGGAGAGAAATTACGAGAGAATTTTCATTTTTGGGTGCACTATCCCTTTAAGTCTGGCTACAAGAGACCCAAGTATAACTACAATCAAATAATGTGAATAATATGTTTGCAGTCAAAATATTCCCCATAAGACATTCAAACTAAAAGGATGGATAAAACATCAACTGGAAAACAGGTAACAGCAAACCAGTGACGAAAGCAAATGGAAATGATGGATAGAGAAGGAGAAAAACAATACTACGTAGAAAACAGTCCCCTTATACAAGTAATAAGAGTTCAACTAGATATAGAGTTGGAAAAGTGAGAGCTGAGAGCTACCCGCCGCATGGCAAGCACATGTGGTTGAGATCGTCGCCATGGAAACGTGAAATAGCGAGCACCTGTTTCTTCCCTGGAGAGGGGCGACCAAGCCATGTTCTCTAGGGAAGATGTACTGTTTCCTTGGGGGTTTTATCAGCTTCCAGATTACACTGAACACAAAGAGCCATATTTGATACACCCCTAAAGTACTCGCTCAGCTCTGCAGGCAATGATGTCAACACACAACCCGTAAAACAAAATTATAGGGAATGGTGTTGTTATAATGCCTCCCATGTAAGTCTTGCTGTGGCAACATGTGGGAACAAAGACTAAGGAAAAACACAAGTCATCTTCAAAGAAAAACCTGGTCTCAGAAACACTTTATTATACCTACATTCTTGCTAAATGATTTTTTATGTGGCTCCTTGTACTTATCGTTGCAGTTTCTTGGTGAAACATTAGAGGTTCAACAACAATGCATTACTTTTATTAGCTTTTGCACAAATCACACGTAAAGCTGCCGATTGTCATTTCATAAACACTTACTTTTCACACAATGCTATCTTATGACATTTAAACACTTTTAGTATAGCACTTCACTTATAACACAATACTTTTTAACAATACATACCTATCTACATTTACAAGCTTGTTCATATGCAATCAAATTGCATGATAGCTCAACTGATAGAGCAGGTTACGAGTCCTGAAGAGCATGCAAGTCGAAACGAGAGCCAAAATTGTCATCGAAGCACCACAAAATTACATGGTTGCTTTAGCATTTGTGTTTTTCATCTCACGTTTGCTTTTTATGACACTATCAGTTAGGTTTAGTTAAAAGGTTTAGGGTAGGGAGCTAGATTTTGTTGATTTAAAACTCAATAGAGCATTTACCATAAAAACCTCATCTTTGAAAGAAAATGTAACTCACTTTTAGTGTCACTCAGTGGCAATTTCACCTCATGAGATCAGGCACTGCTTTTTGTGTATTGTATTTTGTACTGTATTGTTTGGTACTGTAATTCTTTCTGTTCCTAATCTTCGTGCGACAACGTGTACACATGCATGGACGTTGTATTTTGGTTTTCCTTTATGCAACGAATAATTTAAATTGATCTAAACTGACTGATCTTAGTTCAGAAGACTCTGTGCTGTCAGTAAAGGGTTAACCTATTGACGCACAGAGTGGCAAAACAACATGGTTTTGTCCACAGCAGAGTTTGTCTTTGGTTGAAACGCCAACAAAACTACATCTGATAATCTAATTGAAAAAGTGTTTACATTTAAAGCTGTTTGAATTGAAAGATTAGTGTCTAGTTCCGATAAGCCATTATATAAATTTGAGTGATTTATTACGAAATGCCACACTGCTAAACACAATGTACACTAATGTGTACTTCAGGAGATTTTTTTCTTAGAGATCATGTATTATCACATCAATGGATTCATCCAAAAGCTGAACATTTCAGAGGCTTTATTTGATGTTAGGGCTAGGGTGAAAATAAGGTACATTTCAAACTATTCTGAGACTAGTGGAGACAGACAGAACACTGGAGATTAAGTCATTCCCTAAATAGGGAGTATGGGAGCATACTTTAGCGTGCCTATGCAGACAATGCATTCACTCCTAAAATCAGACCAAAAGTTCAGTGTCAGGCTGCAGATGATGTTTGGATCACTCAACATCTTGGGTAATCAATAATCATTCGTAATCAGTAGGCTACTTAGATTCAGAATTTATAATGTATAATTTTATTTGAACATGGTTTGCAGTGATTGGATGATGCTGGTTATTACTTTGAATCAAAACTAATTATGCTAATTTCTGATGATATCTGTAACATCTCACAAACCAACACACCTGGAATCATAATAAACAACTGGATAAAAATACATCTGACTTCTATTGGTATTATTTATTATTTCACAACTTAGTCCCACTGTCCACATGTGTTGCCATCAATTTGTAGGAAATCTATTTGCTCTATTTCCTTTTTTGTCTTTCATTTTATTGCATGTTTATTAGGTGCTACTAATTAAAAATCACAAAGGAAATGGAAAATGCACAGCAGTCACGTCTCAGGAGGTGGTCAGCTGATTTAGCATGACGGTTGCAATGCTGAGGTCATGGGTTAAATTCACAAACTGATCAAATGTACTGTAAATCACTTTAGATAAAAGAGTCTGCTAAATTAATAAATGCATTATAAACTCTATACCTATAGGGTATGTTTCAAATAAGGTTCAACTGCAAAACACTACACAGCTACAGTACAACCCCTGGCAAAAAGTATGGAATCACCACACTTAGAGGATGTTCACCCAGTTCTTTTAATTCGTAGCAAATAAACAAATCACAGATCTGACACAAACTATTTTTGTTTAATAGCTGAACAGTCTGGCTTCGTGTAACATTCCTCAAAAAAAAACAATCACATTATTTTTATTAATGGCATATATATACAGGTATATATACACTCACCTAAAGGATTATTAGGAACACCTGTTCAATTTCTCATTAATGCAATTATCTAATCAACCAATCACATGGCAGTTGCTTCAATGCATTTAGGGGTGTGGTCCTGGTCAAGACAATCTCCTGAACTCCAAACTGAATGTCAGAATGGGAAAGAAAGGTGATTTAAGCAATTTTGAGCGTGGCATGGTTGTTGGTGCCAGACGGGCCGGTCTGAGTATTTCACAATCTGCTCAGTTACTGGGATTTTCACGCACAACCATTTCTAGGGTTTACAAAGAATGGTGTGAAAAGGGAAAACATCCAGTATGCGGCAGTCCTGTGGGCTGAAAATGCCTTGTTGATGCTAGAGGTCAGAGGAGAATGGGCCGACTGATTCAAGCTGATAGAAGAGCAACTTTGCCTGAAATAACCACTCGTTACAACCGAGGTATGCAGCAAAGCATTTGTGAAGCCACAACACGCACAACCTTGAGACGGATGGGCTACAACAGCAGAAGACCCCACCGGGTACCACTCATCTCCACTACAAATAGAAAAAAGAGGCTACAATTTGCAAGAGCACACCAAAATTGGACAGTTGAAGACTGGAAAAATGTTGCCTGGTCTGATGAGTCTCGATTTCTGTTGAGACATTCAGATGGTAGAGTCAGAATTTGGCGTAAACAGAATGAGAACATGGATCCATCATGCCTTGTTACCACTGTGCAGGCTGGTGGTGGTGGTGTAATGGTGTGGGGGATGTTTTCTTGGCACACTTTAGGCCCCTTAGTGCCAATTGGGCATCGTTTAAATGCCACGGCCTACCTGAGCATTGTTTCTGACCATGTCCATCCCTTTATGGCCACCATGTACCCATCCTCTGATGGCTACTTCCAGCAGGATAATGCTTCATGTCACAAAGCTCGAATCATTTCAAATTGGTTTCTTGAACATGACAATGAGTTCACTGTACTAAAATGGCCCCCACAGTCACCAGATCTCAACCCAATAGAGCATCTTTGGGATGTGGTGGAACGTGAGCTTCGTGCCCTGGATGTGCATCCCACAAATCTCCATCAACTGCAAGATGCATCCTATCAATATGGGCCAACATTTCTAAAGAATGCTTTCAGCACCTTGTTGAATCAATGCCACGTAGAATTAAGGCAGTTCTGAAGGCGAAAGGGGGTCAAACACAGTATTAGTATGGTGTTCCTAATAATCCTTTAGGTGAGTGTGTGTGTGTGTGTATATATATATATATATATATATATATATATATATATATATATATATACAGTATATATATATATATATATATATATATATATATATATATATATATATATATATATATATATATATATATATTAAATCAAATAGAGGAAATAATTATGGAATTACTCAATGTTTAGGAAAAACATTGGAATTGGTGATATGGAATCACCTTATAATTTGCATTTCTAAAACAAATACCGATACAAGTCTAAAAATGCAAATTCGTGCTTACAGACCTTAACAAGCTGTTGGACTTAGCTAAGTGAAAGGAAACATGGCCCAAACAAGAGTTGTCAATTGAAACAATGTAAAGTATTATAAACCTTCTTCAAGAAGCAAAAGAAGTTGGTTGTTCCCAGTCAGCTGTGTCTAAAATTTGGTGCAAGTATAAACAAAATGGGAAGGTTATAAAAGGAAAACATAAAGGTAGACCAAGGAAGACATCAAAGCGTCAGGATAGAAAACTCAAAGCAGTATGCCTTGAAAATAGAAAATGCACAAAAAAGAAAAACAAATGGGTGGAAACAGGAGTCAATGTTTGTGACAGAATTGTAAGAAATAGGCTGAATGAAATGGGATTTACATATAGAAAACCAGCACTAACACCTAAACATAAGAAAACCAGGCAACAGTTGACTAAAGAGAAGTAAACATGGAGTGTGGATGATTGGATGAATGTGATATTCAGTGATGAATCATGAATCTGCATTGGCCAAGTCGATGATGCTGGAACTTTTGTCTAGTGCTGTTCTATTGAAACATATAAAGATGACTGCCTGATGAAAACAATCACATTTCCACAATTGTTTATGATATGGGGTTGCATGTCAGGTAAAGGACCAGCGGAGATGGCAATCATTACCTCAACAGTCAATGCACAGGTGCACATTGAAATTTTGGATACTTTTCTCATTCCATCTATAGAAAATAGGTTTGGTAATGACCTGGCCTGCAAACAGTCTGGATCTGTTTGCAATCTGATTGAAAATTTATGGTGGAAATTGAAATAAATTGGTCCATGACAAGGCTCCATCCTGCAAAGCTGATCTGTCAACCGCTATTAGAGAAAGTTGGAACCAGTTTGATGGAAAATATTGTTTTTCATTAGTGAAGTCCATGCCTCAAAGAATTCAGGCTGTCATAAAAGCCAGAGGAGAACAAAGAATTGATGATTCCATAATTGTTTCCTCAACATTGAGTGATTCCATAATTTTCTCCTCTACTTGATCTGAAAAAATTATGCCATAAATTAAAATAATGTCATTTTATTTGTTTGAGGGATGCTTCACGAAACTAGAATGTTCAGCTTTTAAACAAAAATTGTTTTGTGTCTGTAATGGGTAAGGGATGGTCAAGTAGGAGGCAGGAATCAGCAGAACAGTCAACATAACTTTAATGACAAACTCAACTTAAAACAAACAATAAACTCAGTGGCCACGTGTGTCTCTCTCTCTACATGGCGTCTCCGGCTTCCCTTTATCTCACTCCCGCTGATGAGTTGACTCAGTGCCGGCCATGCATCCTCACGCCCTGGCCATGCCCTCCTCGTCACAGTGTCGTATCTGTGATTTGTTTATTTGCTACGAAGTAAAAAAACTGGGTGAACGTCTTCCAAGTGTGGTGATTCCTTAATTTTTCCAGGGGTTGTAGACAAAACAAAACTCAATTAAATATTTATTATTTAACACAACATGTTATTTGTAGAAAAGTATACTGTATATCACAGTTGCAGTTTTTATTTTTTAAAGCTGAAAAAGAGTTGGGTAAAATCAATGATTCAAATTGTTATTTTAATGTTTGGAAAGTACCTCTTTGAAACAGAGTGAAGAAAAAAATTGCATTTTCTTTCAGCTTCTTGTCACATTTTGATGAATAATGAAAAGTTCTGGATTACATTTTTGGTACTATGCCTGCATTGATCAGTCATTTTCTGTATACTTTGTGATAAATTAAAAATATGTCAAACATTTGAATTATATATTTAAAATATCCACAAATATAAATCAATTGTGATACTACAGGAGCAATGTTAATATACTGAATAAAGTAGCTCACCCAAAAATCTAAATTGTCATATTTTATTTACCCATGAGTCATTTCAAACCAGTATGACATTTTTCATTCATGAAATACAAGGATGACGGATAAGAGGATTATGAATGTGTCTCTCAACCTCCTAAAGCACCATAATATATTCACCATAAAAGTCATCCATATCACATTTGCACTATGTTTCAAATCTTCTGAAACGCTATGATAGCGTTGTGTTTAAGTCTTAATTAACTGAAAATCTTCCCTTTCACCCATCTGAATCTGACACGCATGCGAGAACATCGTTTACATGAATGCAGCACAGTGAACACAAATATAACCAAATAAGGAGAAAAGGGTAGAGAAGCAATTGCGCACAAACTTAATTGGTTCTTGCATATAATGACACAGCTGCAAATTGAAATGTGTAAAAGGGAACAAGATTTGAGAACGGGGTGTTTGATCATGCCCACACTCTGAGAAACACTAAGTAAAATGATGGGTAGCCAGGAGCTACACACAGCCAATGGGGCATGTGAATGTCAGGGATGTACCTTTGTCTGTGGTCCACACTACAAGTAGCTCATTTAACACAAAGCCCTTTATCTATCTTGTTCTTCTGAGCAAGTTTTTACATTTTGATGAAAGATCACAAAGGCAAACTTTTTCTTTAGTTTTCTGTGTTCTGATGAATTGCACACAATAAGATCAGCAACTTGTATTAGGAAACTAAGTATGGATGATTTTGATTTCATGACTCAACCTGCGCCCAAGTGCAGTGCTTCTCAAGCATTAGTTACATAGAACAAGGCTGCTTAAATGCATGCAGGCTATTACATCTATTTCTGGAAATAATCAGTCATGTCTACTTTTGCATGAATGTCTGTGCTGGTAATATCACAATTATACAGGGAAGCGTAGGGATTTCACAGGCAGATGTATATGAATGTTATGCAAATGCTTGCAGTTTCAGCACCTTGAGTAGGTGTAAGGTCCTGTTTACCAGTCTTCCCTCACGGCCAGACTTCTATATGACAAAAAGTTTTGAAAAATAAATGCATAGTCTTCCAGATTGTGATCACCCTCGTTTATTTAAAAAAAAAAAGTTGTGATTGTGGTTACAGTAAGGCGGGCCGGTCAATAAATATTAAAATATACACTGCTTTTAATGTGGTTCTTGCTTACTAATCTTATCTTTGTCAAGTTTTACCAATATTAAAATTATGCTGGTGAACCCTGCAATCTGGTAAACAGCATAATACTAGTAAAACCCTAATTTGATAACACTGACTTCATGTAAATTCACATATAATGTTTATGACTTGTGTCTATACTTTTAAAACAATGTGTATTTTAATGTTTATTTATTGGCCCCATTAACTTCCATTGTAAGTGCTTTATTGGAACTGCGATTTTTGCATTTTTAAATAAAGCGGGCAAGTTGAAATAATGTTTTGTGCTAATCAACATTATGCCACAAATGCTGCCGATGGCATTTAACTTTTATTGAGCCAGAATTATTCCTTTAAAAGGGTTTAGAAACCAAATTATATTTTACAGTGTAAAAGTGCAGCCACAACAGGTTTGAGCATGAAAACTTACTATAACGAATATATGCAACAGGATAGGATGTAAAGCTGCGAGCTTCTGTTTTAATCAATTATAAGTAAAAAGCACAATATTCAAAATGCGCAATCAATTCGATTAAAATGTTCTGCAGCACTGCAAACCATGCAGCTTTGAAGTTGCCATTTTTTGTATTAAGCTGAGACATCAATGTATGTGATGTTTTGATTCTTAAGACAAAACTTATTTGCATGTTTACTCATTTGCATATATATCAATTGAAGAGAATGGAGCAAAAAGCCTACTGTGACCACAACCTAAAGGAATGCGTGTGGGTAATCCAGTTTGCCGTCCGATATTCCTGTCTAAAATCAGTCAAATCACTGTACTGGAGAGAAAGGATCAGTGCAAGACCTTTTATTTAACTAGGCATCCCACAGAGAAGAGTTGATCCGGTAACACCTTACATTAGTGCTCCCTTTGTTAAGTGTTTATAAAGGGGTTCATTAATGACTAATAAGCCAATTACAAATGCTTTATAAATCATAATGTTGAATAAGGGGGGCCTTGGTAGCTCATCGGGTAAAGTCGCGAGTTCGAATCCAGGGTGTGCCGAGTGACTCCAGCCAGGTTTCCTAAGCAACTAAATTGGCCCGGTTGCTAGGGAGGGTAGAGTCACATGGGGTAACCTTCTCGAGGTCCTTATAAAGTGGTTCTCGCTCTTGGTGGGGCGTGTGGTGAGTTGTGTGTGGATGCCGTGGAGAATAGCGTGGAGGCTCCACGTACTCTACATCTCCACGGTAATGCGCACAACAAGACATGGAGGCAACTGAGATTCGTCCTCCGACACCCGGATTGAGGCGAGTCACTATGCCACCACGAGGACTTAGAGCACATTGGGAATTGGGCTTTCCAAATTGGGGAGAATTTTTTTTTTTTATAAAATATTATTATGTTGAATAAGCGGCATTATGCCTTTATGATATGTGGGGTAAAACAGCTCAATATTTGGCAAGTATTGCATGAAAGTCATCCTTTTCATTCACGTTATTAGAACTGCATTTATTTTTAATGCATTTGTCCAGTAAATTAATTATTAGTCATTAATGAACCCCTTTATAAAACCCTTAACAAAAGGAACATACATGTAAAGCGTTAACGCTGATCTATGTCCAGCCAACGATGTAAATATAAAACCCAATAACTGATAATAAAAAAGTGGATATTATCATGATTTTACATCAATGACAAAACACATAAATACATGCATGGCAATTTGAATAGTTTTTAGCAGAAGAAAAGCAAACTAAAACATAAAAATGTATGCGTATTACAGTTTGTTCGGACATTGCGAGCAGATTTAACATATGACTTGCATTCTTCAGAAAAGAGATCCCTTCCGCAGTCCCATCAAAAAAAGAGAAAATTAATTCTAACTTCTCTACATATGTGCTTGATTCATGTTTCACGGGACAACATTATTGCAAGACATCAGCATATATGAAAGCTGCAGCGAGCAAAACAAGGCTGACACCTGCAGAATCCAGTTATTGTCCTGTGTGATGAGAAATGAGGCATGTCACAGACCTTTATATATATATATAAATGTAGATACACTCGTGAAAAGCTAGAGTGAAGTCATTACATGCCAGTTGTGCAGACATTCCACGTCTCCTCACACATCTGAGTTCAGACTGAGGTTGGCAAGCCGTGGCTCGGAGTTGATCTCATATCTATAATGGTACCCCTCCATATGGTCTCTGCAAGCATCACGGATATTGTACATCCACTTCTTGATCCCTTTCCTGTTGAGGTAAAGAACAAGCAGGAAGATGACCCCGATGAGGGCAAGAACCATTCCCAGGAAGACATAGGAGGTCTCCAGAACACCATTCAGATCTCCAGTGTAGGTGCATGGAAGCTGTGATTGCTCCAGGTGTAGGAGCGGGCTGTTTTTCAGCCCTATTGGGTCGGTACAGGTCATGTTTAATTTGTCTACCGCAAAGTCATGCTTCTTCAACCAGATCAACATGTCTTCAATATTGCAATCACAGCGCCAGGGGTTTCCTGCAAGACTGACTCGCAAATCAGGGATGGAACTGAGCTCTGCCAGTGTTGAGTTTGGCAGCACTTTTAACGCATTGTCCCGCAAGTCCAACTCTTGAAGTGCCCGGCTCCGAAAAGTGCCAGTGCTAATTTCAACAAGGGAGTTGTTCCTCAAATCCAAAATGGTGAGTTCCGACAAACCTGTAAACATGCCCTCTGGAAGGAGCACCAGGTCATTGTTGGACAAATCGAGATGGGAGACCTTAGGTAAGCTGTGTTTGAAAAGATTTGCAAACATATGTACATATGAGCGATTATAAAAGGATCTGCTGAGGTTCAGAACATCAACCATGTTGTCTTGAGGGAAAGCCTCAATGTTAAAATGCATGATCTTATTGTTGCTGAGGTCAAGTAAACGAAGACTTGGCAAGTTGTCAAACACCCCAGAGTCTAATTGCTCCACTTGACTTCCAGACACAAAAAGGTTTGTTAAATGGTCCAGCAGCCAGGGGAAAGACTTGTTGTTTAGAGACCTTATATTGTTACCACTGATGTTAAGTGTGGTGATAATTTCTGGAAGGTTTTGGGGGACTGATTTTAAGTCTTGGTTTACACAGTTCACTGTTGTGGCTTCGCACGAGCATTGGACAGGACATGAAGATGAAGGTGAGCAAAAACACGTCAGGAAGAGTAAAACACAGAGTGTCAAGTTACAAATGCTCATTTGTTTTCTCTCAAGTTTAAGCAAACGCGATAATCCGAGCTGGCACATTTTCGCGCTTTAAAGCAAACGGCGGAAAAGTAATTATCGTCCACAGCAATTAAAGAAACGTTCGTGCTTGCCAGAGGACACTTTCACAGGAAATCTTACATCTTTCTTTGCCTTTGTTCTTTCATTTCTTCCCGGGAAATCTCCCTGGACACTTATCTGTTCCGTTACAGTCGAAAACAAAACAATCAAGAAAAGATGTGTCTGTTCCAAGCGCGTCAAATCCACACATTTATATGATCACTTTAATTTTTTATCAAGTCCTCTTAAGGATACGAAATGTTTCTTGCTATGAGTTTCACCAAAAGTGGCGTTGAATCCCAAGAATAAATCGTGTCCAAAATGATCCAGTAGTTAATAACGTTCTTGGTATTTTTAAATGAAAATGAGATCCACAAACTTGCCGTGTTTCATCTGTAATGTTCAGAACTCCTCTGCACTGATCACTGAAAGAGATTCTGTCGCCGCCGCTCCCTGAACACTATGGACTGGACCGTACCATTATGAACGTACAGGGCGGCATCGAGGAGCACACAAGTTTAACTAAACCAACGGGGCAGTAAAGTTTTACGAGTGGTACATTCTTTTACAGTATTTTCATCAGTAAATCAACTATTGGTTGCACATTTCTGCTGGAAACATTATGAAACACTAATGCATTTAAATTACTATTTAAAAAACTGAATTATTGTTTTTGGTACTACAGGTAAATACTGAAAAAGTTGAATGTTTTCCTAAAATGCAAGATGCTTTGAGTAGCCTATTTTAATTAGTCAGTTGACTATGAAAGGCGTTCTTTAAATGCGTAATAAAACTTATATTAGCCTATATTATAATAGGTTATATTATAATAATTTGGCACTATTACCACAAATATATTTGTGTATTTTTGACTTTCCCCTCCTTTTCTTGAATATTTATTGTAAATATGGGCTACGTTGAGGTACTTACAATGGAAGTGAATGACCAATCCATAAAGGTTAACATACTATTTAAAAAGTATAACCACAAGACATAAACAATATGTTTAAACATGATTTTAGTGTGATAAAAAGTGTTACTAAGCTTTTCTTTGTAAAGATATAGCCAATTGTTAAGTTATAGCCATGACAATGTAATGTCAACAAACCCGAAAATGACTGTAAAAATATCAAATCTTAAATAATACATGCATTTTAACAGAATAATTAATGTTAGTGCTTTAATGAAATTATAAGATTGACATTTCTGCCTTTAAACCCTCCAAAAATTAGCACCATTCATGTCCATTGTATGTGCTTCATAGCTTTGTTTTTATTTATATACAGTATCTCACAAAAGTGAGTACACCCCACCACATTTTTGTAAATATTTAATTATATCTTTTCATGTGACAACACTTAAGAAATTACAATTTGCTTCAGTGTAAAGTAGTGAGTGTACAGCTTGTATAACAGTGTAAATTTGCTGTCCCCTCAAAATAACTCAACACACAGCCATTAATGTCTAAACCGCTGGCAACAAAAGTGAGTACACCCCTATGTGAAAATGTCCAATTTGGGCCCAATTAGCCATTTTCCCTCCCCGGTGTCATGTGACTCGTTAGTGTTACAAGGTCTCAGGTGTGAATGTTGAGCAGGTGTGTTAAATTTGGTGTCATCGCTCTCACACTCCCTCATACTGGTCACTGGAAGTTCAACATGGCATCTCATGGCAAAGAACTCTCTGAGGATCTGAAAAAAAGAATTGTTGCTCTACATAAAGATGGCCTAGTCTATAAGAAGATTGCCAAGACCCTGACACTGAGCTGCAGCATGGTGGCCAAGACCATACAGCGGTTTAACAGGATAGGTTCCACTCAGAACAGGCCTCGCCATGGTCGACCAAAGAAGTTGAGTGCACGTGCTCAGCATCATATCCAGAGGTTGTCTTTGGAAAATAGACGTATGAGTGCTGCCAGCATTGCTGCAGAGGTTGAAGGGGTTGGGGGTCAGCCTGTCAGTGCTCAGACCATGTCATCCCAGAAGGAAGCCTCTTCTAAAGATGATGCACAAGAAAGCCCACAAACAGTTTGCTGAAGACAAGCAGACTAAGGCCATTGATTACTGGAACCATGTCCTGTGGTCTGATGAGAGTTCAGATTGTGTCAAGCGTGTGTGGTGGAAACCAGGTGAGGAGTACAAAGACAAGTGTGTCTTGCCTACAGTCAAGCATGGTGGTGGGAGTGTCATGTCTGGGGCTGCATGAGTGCTGCCAGCACTGGGGAGCTACAGTTCATTGAGGGAACCATGAATGCCAACATGTACTGTGACATACTGAAGCAGAGCATGATCCCCTCCCTTTGGAGACTGGGCCACAGGGCAGTATTACAGCATGATAACGACCCCAAACACACCTCCAAGACGACCACTGCCTTGCTAAAGAAGCTGAGGGTGAAGATGATGGACTGGCCAGCGTGTCTCCAGACCTAAACCATATTGAGCATCTGTGGAGCATCCTCAAACAGAAGGTGGAGGAGCGCAAGGTCTCTAACATCCACCAGCTCTGTGATGTTGTCATGGAGGAGTGGAAGAGGACTCCAGTGGCAACCTGTGAAGCTCTGGTTAACTCCATGCCCAAGAGGGTTAAAGCAGTGCTGGAAAATAATGGTGGCCACACAAAATATTGACACTTTGGGCCCAATTTGGACATTTTCACATAGGGGTGTACTCACTTTAGTTGCCAGCGGTTTAGACATTAATGGCTGTGTGTTGAGTTATTTTGAGGGGACAGCAAATTTACAGTGTTATACAAGCTGTACACTCACTACTTTACAATGTAGCAAAGTGTCATTTCTTCAGTGTTGTCACATGAAAAGATATAATCAAATATTTACAAAAATGTGAGGGGTGTACTCACTTTTGTGAGATACTGTATATAGAAAAGAAGTTTATTATTTAAACTTATTAAAATAATTTATTGTGGTAATCAACTTTATACCACACATTATGTAGATTGAGTTTAATTTGTATTGAACCCAGAATATACAATTTATATAAATATATATAAATATTTAATTTCAGATTAAGAATGATGCTGTTAAAAAAATCCACAAAGCATTGGCATTATTGTTATGTTTACAATATAGATAAGAATTAATATTGTAACATTAGTCGGTTCTGATACAGTAAAGTATAGCCTATATTTAACATAACAGGAGTTACGTCAGTCATGTGACTCATGGGTAAGGCATTCCTCATAAGCCCCGCCCCAATTGTGCTGACGCAAGAGTGGGGACACACTTGCCAACTCGTCCCGCCGCTTGTAACCAGCATATGCAAAGACCGTCAAACAACCCATCTGTGCAAATAAATAACTTGAATTTTTCCATTAAATAAGAGTTATTCTATTTGTGTCACAGGCGCAAGAAGTTTATAAACTATTAAGACCTTTACGTGCTGTACCGTCCAATAGAATATAGAGATACAAGTAAGTGTTTTCAACCGTCCAATGAAATGTAAGAATACTAGTCTATTGAACCAATCAGAAATTGTTTTACTACGGCGCACCTCCACTTCTAGATATTACTAAACCGACCAACTCTGCTGCAACATATTTACTGCAAAACATCCAGCTGTCCTTTAAATATGTTCATCTGCTGCATAGGGGAGAACACAAACATGTCCTGTTCTTTCATCTAGCGTCAGGTGAGAGACATTCTGTCGCTGTGTGTTTTAATCTGGCAGTTGTTCAGTGCATAGTTCAGCCCAATATGGTTCATAATGATAATGATGATGATGTGTCAGTCACTTACTCACTCAAAGCAGTTCATGACATATCCGAACCTGTATTATATAATGTACACGATCCATGAAGTAAGGGTTTATATCTAACAATTACTAAGTAAAGCTTATATTAAAACTCCATACAGCTTGATTGCAAATTAAATGCTACTGATTGCATTACATTGCTTTAATGAAAGGGGTTGCAGTCTAAAAATCTAAATATCACCGTATTTGACGAATATTTGCTAGTTTAATGGTTCAAAGTCTTGAAATATGTGCCTAAAAGATGTTGGTGCTCTAAATGGCCAGAAATATCTAGAGATTGATGCATTAATACCAAAAGCTAAAACCATTTTAGGGTGTTTCTTTAACTACTTTTTTTGTCCAAACGTTTTTATGTCCCACAGATTGATTTTTATTAATACTAACAAATTTCTACTTTTTTCTTTTTGCAATATTAAGGTCATATTAAAACTGTATTGGAAACTTCAACCACACCTTCATTTATTTTTGTTACTTTAACAATACCTTGAAATCTTTATAATTTTACCATTTTCCCAGACATTCCCCATTGTGTGTGACTCATCATACAGTACAGGGTTCCCACATGGTCATGCAAAAACCGGGAAATATCAGGGGTTTTCAAATGGTGTTTTCCATGCTTGGAAAAGTCATGGAAATGAATGCATTCTCAAAAGTCATGGAAAGTGTAAAGTAAATATATATTTGTTTTAGTTTAAACCACATGAGAAAATTTCTCTTGTGTAGAGCAAAACTTGCAAGCCATTGTTATGCTCGATTTGTTGGTGAATTATTCACAAATTATTGGAAGGATCATGGAGAAGTCATGGACATTCATGAGTAAAAGGTCGGGAACCTTGATCCTAAAAATATAATTACATTTTGAAATCAAATAGTAATCTAAAAAAAGAGAAGAAAAACCCCTAATCATTAAAATGTTTATAATCGAAGTATGATTCATCAATACCCCTATTACGAAATACCCCTGTGACAGTGGTGCAGTAGTGTCTGAAGAGGTGAGCATACTGTGAATTTGTGAATTTTACTTGATTGTAAAATTCATAGGTTTACATTTATAAACAGTACGTAAAATGTGTAAAGAAAAATAAATTGTCTGTTGTAATTATAGTCACATTTGAATTTACAAAATGTTATCAGGGTAAGTTTCTTGCGTATGGTAACTTGATGTTAAATATATGTCTTATGTTCCTTACATTAGGCCACTATGAAAATTACTAATACATACATGATATGCAAAAACTGTTGAGTGTGAAAAAATATGAGTGTAGGAATGTTCACGTTAACACGTTATCTTGTATTACCATATATAGCCTACACCTTAATGTTTATTGGTTTTATTTGTGTACTATAATGTAGGTATAGTGAAATTGTTTTCCTATTTAGAAATATACATTTCAATTATTTGATATCACACACACAAAAAAGACATTTGATATAATTACGTTACTCAGTTGTCCAGCATCTGCAAAGAGCATCAAATACTAGTACTGGTGCAATAACATGCAGTATTTTCACAAAGTTAAATTTAAATGTATATATTTACGTTTAGCAGAGAAATGCAGCACAAATGATGGTTACTCCAGGGATGCTTGAGCATCAGAATTAGACACTGGAAATGTCCCTCCCCTTACTGAAATGGAAAATATGATCGGTTAGCAAATATCCAATCCCATCTGAAATAAACATTCTGATTGGTGGATCAGCTTAGTCCAACTGTCTGTCTTGCCTGTGCCATCAGTTGCACTCCCGCAGCTCCGTGCACATTTAGAGAGAAGCTCTGTACACTTTTTTTTAAATAATAATAAAATACACTAATGATTGACTCAACGGTGCTGCTGCATCGCTTTAGTAGATTAAAAGTTCAGAGTCAAAAGGCTACTCGTTGATCTGGCAGCCATATATATCAATTATTTTAGGTGGGCATTCACTGCGTAAGTCTTGGACTACACTACTGCCTTGTGATGACATAATGTAGTATCAACCGTTCTTCTTCAGACAACAAAAACACTGATGGAGGACACTAGGATTGGAGATATGCTTTTGTTTGGGTTAATAATGGCCATGTGTAGGGTTGGGCATTTTTGAGTAATTTTGTAGTCGATTACACCAACCCTCAAAAAACGAGTAATTGATTTCTCACAAATTAGTTAAATATAACAAGTATGACATGCACGTGAAATGTATATTTTGTTTTATTCACAAATGTTGCAAAGAATTAGTTTTAAAATATGAAAACTTACAAACTATTCTTTTCTTTTGGGTGGGAAAAAATGAAATGAACAATATGCATTAATAATGATTATTTGGTTATTAATAAATTATAGAGCATGGCTTTCAATGGGTGTAATGTGACCAAAAAAATCACAACAGAATTATTTTCATGATTTTGTAAATTCTGCAGTTGTAGTTTAATTGTCATTTGGTGGGATTGTTGTTTAATGAAGTTAATGTTCATTTTAAAAGCCATTCTTTCTTTTCAGGTACCATTTGCAATTATGGAGGCTTAAACAGTGGAGAGTTTTGGGGGGGAAGGAGTCTTTCCCCTCAAAGTAGATGGACTTTTTGGATGGACAGTACACAGAACTGAAGTATTAAACTAAAAGTTAATTTATTTTTGAGACAACTGGAATATATTTGTATGATTTTGTACAGAAATAGTATTTTCTTTAATGCTAGTGTTTGTTCAAAAGGTTTTTTCGAGTGTGTTGCTGACATGGTGGGCTGAGATGAAGTAGATCTTCACTCTGGGGTCACTAGGGTGCCGTGGAATCTCAACACATGCACAATCCTAGCACCCCGAATTCACCTGACAGCGAGAGATGCCTTGAATGTATTCCCTGTTTTCATTTGCAGCTTTGTTTCTAGCAGTCATTTTTCAAGTTTTACAAATTTAAGCACAGACTTGGTATATTTTTGTGGGTGGAGGTGGGTTGTTTTGTGTGTGACTGTGAGGATATAACTTGGTGGTAGGGTAGATAAAATGAGTCTGGGAGACCCAGACTGCACTCCGAAGTGCCGTTCCCTGCGGCATGCGGAAGAGGTGACTGCTGCATTGACCAGCGGTTCAGAGGGGCGACTGCAGGGCTACCTGACTGCCCACTGTCACAATGCAGCAACTCTGAGGGATGCATTCGGACGCACAGCTCTCCACCTCGCTGCCTCTCTTGGTAAGCGTGACCTGCTTCAGTGGCTCCTGGACCTCAAACACGCCGACCTGCTGGTGAAGGATAAAGAGTCGGGGTGGACCGCTCTGCATCGCAGCGCCTTCTATGGGCAAATTCACTGCCTCATGACCCTTGTCAAGGTGAGAATTAGTGCAAATGGTTGCAGAGTGTAACATTGAAACCCTGTGGACTATTACAATTAATTTAGCATACCTTCTTTTTCACCACATTCAATGTTCATTAGTTTGCATAGTTGTCTTTCGTTGATAAGAACTCTACGTATTACAGTTGGGTCCAAACGTCAGAGACCACATCTGGAATTTGTTTTTGTTTTTTTTTTCATTTAAACCTGGAAATTAACAGCAAATTATAGGATTTTGAAAGGTTTTGACATTAAATAAAAATTTACATTTTAGACTCTGCACTGTTTCTATGTCACTAATCAAATTTAAGCAAATTTTTGACACTGACCATGTTAACTCATTTGTGCAAAGGACAGTTTTCCTTTCTTTCATTGAAGCAAAAAAGATGCTCTGAGCGTTCTCAAATCATACTGGATAACATGATCATTGGGTTTTGTGCAAACCTGTTGGGTCTGTGTCAGCTTGAGTGCATACTGTCATTAAAACATGAATGTAAAATTCATGTAGATTTTTAAGTTCAATTTGAGTATTTAATGGAAAATGAATCTTTGTGTTGAAGCATGGTGGATCACTGTCCATTCAGGACAAGGAGGGACTTTCTGTTCTAGACCTCACCATGAAGGACCGCCCAGCCCATGTTGTGTTCCGAAACACTGGTAAGTAAAAACGAGATGAGTAAAACATGTACAGAATCCAGTCAGAAAAACATAATTAACTATAAAATGATGAATGTCAGTTAGTTGTACGTATTTAGGATAAAATGAAAGTATAAATGAACAAATTATCAAATTAAAATTGTGAAATTTTTCTAGTGTGATGATTAAACAACAGATGTCTGAGATGTAATTAAAACAAATATGGCCTGCATGTGCTGCGTGTTTCAAAATGAATAAAACCGGCCACTTATATAACAGAAAGTAGAGTGCATATTCACTGTGAAGTGCCGAGCACGTGCAGACTATATGTTCGAGTTAAAGCACAGCCTTTTGCTGTTTAATAAGCACAGTAAGCCATATAGCGAACTGTTTATCCAGAGGTGAGAAGCTGATGACTGAGAAGGGTTAATTTAGTTTTCCGCTGAAGTAAAAACTAAATTTAACTAGATGCGTGAAATTCAAAAACAAACATGACAGAAATATATATATATATATATTCAATATAGTGGTGATGGTAAGTTATAATAAATTATGTTAATTATAATTAATATATGTGTGTATATATATATATATATATATATATATGTATATATGTGTGTCTGTGTGTGTGTGTGTGTGTGTGTATATATATATTTATATTAATTACATAATATTTATGCAATATCTCACAAGCAAATATGCTGTTGTACAGAATAACATTTTTCATTGATGCTTTCATTAATGCTGTGATACACTGCTGTTCAACACTGTATTTGACGCACACAAAAGAAAGTCCAATGTTGTGCTTCAGATTGTGCTGTTAGGATTTGTATAGAAGCTCTTCATTTGAAAAAATAATCATGTAATGTTATGTTGAAAAGTAGTAAATGTTTTTGAAATAAAATGGCATACTTATTTGTCTTGCTAAGGCTAATTTCACAGCTAGCTATTTTATGTATCATAAATAAAATTAAATAATATTTTCACACTTTTTGTGTAATTTAACAAAAACACACTTTTTGACTTAATTAAACCATGTTTGGAAATGACCGTCATTAAAAATAATCTGCTCACAATCTTATGGTAATTGTCTTTCCTTTTTAGCCAATTTATGCTGTCATTGTACTAAAAAGAGCAGCATGTACATTTTGTAAATTAAATAATTAGTATTTTTGGGTGAACTATTCCTTTAATGAATGCATCTGAAATGGAGCTTAACAATAACTGACTTGCTACTTTAGAAGTTTAAAAAAAATAAAAATAATAATTTCGATCTGATCTCCTTGTAGATCCTACTGAGGTGTACACCTGGGGACGTAACACAAATTTTAGTCTGGGACATGGCAACCAGGAGAGCAGACACCATCCTGAGATTGTGGACCTGTTTTCAAGGTCTGGAGTCTATGTGAAACAGGTACATTTGGTCACTCTCTAACTTTATTTTCTTCTATTAGAATCAGATTCAGGCATGATTCATTCTTGCTGATCAGGCACATAGTGTTACGAAATCCTCCTGTATAAAGCAGCTCCCCAGGGTTTATACAAGGTAGCATGGACTAAAACTCCCCAGGGTTATGTGTGACAACAAGAGAGGATGGTAAAAACAGGGGACTCACGAGTGTTGCCTTGATAACAGGCTCCTCACATGGCACCTCCTTCAAAACAAAGATCTCCAAGGATCCTTACAACCATCTGTGGAAACTTGTCAACCTTTTTGGTTCCCTGTAAATTGTTCTCAAAAATGCTTTCGGAGATGAAAACGATGTTCCTGCTGTGTTGGGAACTCGCAACTAGTGTGTGTTGCAGATTTTCATGAGCCTTTGCTCTGTCCACACTGGCGCTGAAAAATCCTGCTCAAAATGCGGGTGACACTTGACTTGATTTTGTTATCTAATGCAATGAAATTCAAAAATGTTTAAGTGTGACTTTTCCTAAAGACTTAAGTTTCAAGTGTCTAAATGCTTTTTGGGCCCACTATATATACAGTGCATGATTACGTTTAGATGAAATGTGAACTTTATTTGTGAATGCCCAAAGAATGCATACGGTGTGACTTTAAGACACGTTTGTTAATCTAGCCAAAATCTAGCAACAATGAAAGTGTTGAAACTCGGTCCCATAAACTATGCACTGCGAAATTCCTCTTTGCAAAATCCAGTCACCTGAACAGGAATCCACACAATCAGGAATTTTGTCTCATGGACGTCCTGTAGCAAATAAGTTTCCTACACTAATATCACATGTTCAAGTTTGGTGAACTTTGACATGCAAAATCGCAGTGTTGACCAATAAGAAGCTGCTTGTTTTGACTGCGACCTTTGTGTGGCCATAGCTTTGTACATCGCTACGCTATTCACAATGGACTAGGAAATAATTAAGCAGTGATTTTCTTTAAAAAAAAGGCTGCTTGACAATTAGTTTGTGCAGGCATCACACTCTCTTGACATCCGCTCACACCTTTGTCTCTGTGAAAAAGTAAATGTGACCGAGCCTAAGTGATAAGTGTCACTACCGTCACTTCACAGTGATTGGTTGCCACAAGGCATTTCTCAACTCCTCGATGCTCTCACCACTTGCTCTGCTCGACTGTTAATCCCACAATCTTCTGCATGAGCTTGTCATTAAATTAAAAAGTCCACTCACTCTGCACCAGTGGACAGATACTGTAAGATGACCTTAAAGGCATTGACAGACCTCAACCTGAAAGCCGAACTCACGCCAACATCATGCTTTTATCGCTGTATAAATTTCCCTTCTCTCTCTGGTCATATCGGGGGCTCATTTGCATTTTGGACAGATAATCAACGTGCTCATGTGGATGCGAAATGTGATCCAGTAGTGTGGCATAATCCCATTGTCAGCCTTTCACTTGGTATTTTGGGCATTTTTCAAAGGATAAGTCACCTCTAATCTTAGAGGTTGAGATGGACGTTCAAAGTGAAAGTAGTACGTCAACTCTGACAAATTTAGGACGATAGAAAAGACACTTAAATTTTAGTTTTTATGTGTAGTTAGTGTAAAAATGAAATTAACAACTAAATGAAAATACATTTAATTGACTTCAAAACTAACTAAAATGAAATGGATTTAAAAGATCCTTTATATAGGTTTTTACTATATTACTATTTTCTTTTCCCAATATATTACACTTACAGTATACCTGGCTTTCGCCATGATGACTGGATTGGTATTAAATCACAAACTAAAAAAACTCCTAGTCATATTGATATTAGTTGATTTTAAGTTTTTTAGGGCTACTTTAGTAGCAAAAAAAAAAAAGTAAAATACTAAAACTAAGGTGCAAATTGAAAACACTGAAAAACTATAATAGAGACAAAATTAACAAAACAAATTGAAAATAAAATGGAAATAAGTAATAAATGTAAATATTAAAAACTATATTAATCCTTACTTAAAGTTGGCTATTTAATTTCTGAAGTGCAGGGTGGTCCTTTAATTTTATAATACTCATTGTGATGGCAGGGATCCTATTTCCCGACCCTTTCAATGGCCCACCGATGCCCTCTTACATGGAAAGAGAGAGCATTGTGACCTGCCATGCTGTTCTGCAGCTGCTTTCAGTTAAATATTAAAATATTCATTCAGGGATAACATGAGCAGATTAAATAAGTGCTGCGAATGCGTGCGTACGACAGCGAGTGAGCGCATGTGCCAGTCAGGTCTTTTAGCGCATGGTTTGGATGCTTTACAGGACATCTCTTGCGTCTGTTTAGGACTTGAGGAGTGCATTAAATTAGTGATGATTTTGACCTTCGCACCCCTCCTCCGCTGTACTTGATTCTGAGCCAATCCAGTGCTGGCGTTCTCTGTGGAGAAAGGGCAGCGCTGTCATGGCTAAAAGTCAAGCCCACATGATGAACAGAACACAGCTGGTTCATTCTGTCCTGCCGTTTTTATGTCAAGATCTCAATGCTGAAGCTGTCCATGTGGATTTGGCTATTGTTTGACTTGCAGTGGCCCACAAAAGTATTCTGATGCTTAAGCAACGCTAAATGTATGAAATTATTGCATTTCTCAGAACTGACTTTACTTTTCAGTTTTTGCAATGTCTTAAAATGTACTGTATCCAAAGTTTGGTGGATGTATTTAGGCAATAGTTCGCCCAGATATGAAAATTCTATTATTATTTACTCATATTAATGTCACACCAAATCTATATGATGCTCTTTGTTTCCTCCATGGAAAGCAAAAGAAAAAAATATGAAAAATCTTCAAATAGCTTTTTTCCATATAGGGTGTTGGGATTGGCAGTGTTGGGTGTAATCTGATCACCAAGTATTTATTGTATTATTAATATAATTCCACCTTATATTTAAAATTCTTGTAATCAGATAGGTGTTTTTGACTTTCAATCAAGGTAATTACTTTTAAGTACATTACTTGGGTTACAGAGTTTAATGCATTTATGAGTTCATATGTTCATATGTTCTGTGACAACAACAATCAATGAGGAAATATAGACATTTTTAATCGGTAAAAACAAATCGTTTCTGTGAATAAGTAATGTGATTGTTTGAAGTAAATAGGTAAATTAATCGGATTACAATTCCAGAGAAGTTTAGTGGGTTATTTTTTGGGTAACACACCTAACACTGAATAATGATTTTGGGCTGTCAAGCTCCAAAAAGCACAAACCACCCCATAAAACTACTGTAAAAGTAGGCTAGTCTGTATAATTTGTGCATATACATACACAGATGAGCCAAAACATTATGACCACTAACTGGTGAAGCAAATAACGTTGATCATTCTAACAAGGCCACATGTCAAGGTCTGGGTATATTAGATGTAAGCAAACAATCAGCCAATGTGTTGAATGCAGGAGAAATAGTGCAGAGTAAACACCTGAGTGACTTTGCCATGGGACAAATTCTTCTGGCCAGACAACTGGGTCAGAGCATCTCTGAAATGGCAAGACTTGTGGGGTGCTCCCGGTCAGCAGTGGTAAGTACCTACAAACCGGTGACTGTGTTGGGCACCCAAGTCTCATCGTTGTGTGAGGGCAATGAAAGCTATCCCCATTTGGACAGAAGGAAGACCCGAACGGACAGAAGGTCTACTGTGGCATAAGTCACAGAACATTTTAATGATGATTATGGGAGGAATAGGAATGTTTCACAACACACAGTGTATCGCACCCTGCGGCGTATGGGGCTGCGTAGCCGTAAACTGGTCAGAATGCCTATGATGACCCCTGTCCACTGTCAAAAGTGCCTTTGAGCAGTGAAAGAACGTCACCTCGTCGGAGGAGTCCCGTTTTCTTTTACATCACATGGACAGCCGTGTACATGTGCGCTGTTTACCTGGGGAAGTGATGGCATCTTGATGCACTGTGGAAAGCGACAAGCCAGTGGAGGTAGTGTGATGCTCTGGGCAATGTTCTGCTGGGAAACCCTGGGTCCGGCCATTCTTGTGGATGTCAATTTGACACGTGCTACCTACCTAAACATTGTTGCATACCAGGTACACCCCTTCATGGCAATGGCATTCCCTGATGGAAGTGGGCTCTTTCAGCAGTATAATGCGCCCTGCCACACTGCACACATTGTCCGGATATAGTTTGAGGAACATGATTAGGAGTTCAAGGTGTTGCCCTGGCAAATTCCCCAGATCTCAATCCGATTGAGCATATGTGGGATGTGCTGGAGCAACAAGTCCTATCCCCAGTGGCTCCACCTCGCAACTTACAGGACTTGAAGTATCTGCTGCTAATGATGCCAGATACCGTAGGACACCTACATGGGTCTTGTAGAGGCCATGCCTTGGCAGGTCGGCGCTATTTTGGCAGCACTTGGGAGGATCAACAGCATATTAGGCAAGTGGTCTTAATGTTTTGGTCATAATCAGTGTATATCGAGTCTTTTGAAACCTTGCAATCACTTTGTGATTACAGAATGATTTCAGCATGCATTTACATAAAACTGCTCGGATACGATGTGTATTGTGAAAAGCACTGTACAAATAAAAATGACAGAAATTTGGACGTCATTGGTGACAAAACATTGGTTCTTGTATGTCTTGTGACTTATTACTACATCAAAGGCAAAGTTTAAAACGCTTGTTTTAGCTCAATTGTTGATTCATAGGTAAAGAGGCTTTTATGTTGTTGGGGATGCATTAATGTTTACTCTACAAATGTGAGGTCAGATGTGTTTTGGACTACCTCCAAGTGTTGTTTGAGTGGTCGTTTCACAAAATGTTTGCAACTGTATTTAGCTCTGTCTATTTGTGATCAGATCAGGTGCAAATGAGGCCTGTGTGAAAGTCATCTTGAATGATGATGGCAATGCTGTTGTGTTCATTCAGGTGGTGTTGTGCACATTCCACTCTATCTTCCTGTCCCAGAAGGGTCAGGTGTACACTTGTGGACATGGACTGGGGGGACGACTCGGGCATGGTGATGAACAGACATATCTGGTGAGACATTTAGGTTTTGTGTTTCTGGTGGTGTGGCAACTGTATTTCTGCATCTGCTGTCTTTGTAAGATTTTGGTGTCTTTGTTTATAGGTACCCCGGATGGTGGATGGGCTTTTGTCCCATCACTGCTCACAAATCGCAGCGGCCCGAGATCACACTGTAGTTCTGACAGAGGAGGGGTATGTCTACACATTTGGGATCAACACCCACCATCAGCTGGGTCTGGCACCTCCACCTGCATCCAGCCCAGTACCCAAACAGGTCAGAGTCTTGCAACCTGTGCTCAGTGTGTTACAAATAAATAGTTACCTTCAAAGGTTTGTTAATGCAAAACGTCTGTTATTCAAGAAAGTTGCTATAAATAGTGTTTTAAACCTACTGGTTCAGCAAAATTCTCCTCCAACTCTGGCTCCACCATGACACTTGTTGACTTGAAAGAGAAAATTCTCCATAGAATTAGATGGTTCTCACAAATGATCTATATTGTACCTCTTGTGTGAAACATTGAGAATGCAACGCGTACTTGCGAGCTTGCCTAGTTAGAAACGTCTGCATTTAGGTGTTTGTATAGAGTATGTCTATGGGGCAAGTGTACTGTTCTCTAAGCAATATTTATAATTTGAGCTGTAAAAGTGTCAATGTAAATCACCCTTTTTGATGTGGGACATTTTCTAGGTGGATAAAGTTCTGGTTATTTATTACCTAATTCCTGTGGGTGGAGTTTGCTCCATGTAAACAGTGCTTTTGAGATGTAAGAGGCACTACATTACATCCCTATCTGGTATCAATGCACATTGTGAGAAAGGGATTGGCTTTATCTGTATTAAATGATCATGACAAGAGTTAAGTTTAGATATAGGGCTGCATTAGTTAACCTGTACTAACAATGAACAATACTTTACAACACTTATTAGGCTAATCTTGGTTGATGTTAATTTCAACATTGACCAATTGATTTTTCAAATTAAAAGTCATATACATTAACATTAGTTAATGCAATACAAACTAACATAATGTTACTTCTCTTCTTGGGGTAAGGACATAACATAGATGTGATGCCACAAACAGAGTAAACTGTAAACCTGAATTTATTGAAATTGTACATCAAAAAGACTTCGAAATTGAGAATCACCAAAACATTCATGAAGAAAAGAACATTCTTTATGCTGCACAATACGTAGGGGACCTAACAATTAATCAGAAGATTTCAGAATCAGCTTTATTGCCAAGTATGCTTACACATACAAGGAATTTGTCTAGGTGACAGGAGCTTCCAGTCAACAACAATACAAACAATACCAAAAACAGCAGCAAGACATAGGTAATTAAAAACAAAAAAGAACACAAAATAAATAATTATACATATACGTACATACACTCACCTTCATACATACCCACATACACACACGTAGTGCAAATCTAATACAATCTGTTATATAAAGAACAAAAAACTGTATATTATGTACAGAGCAATGTAAGTAATGGCAGAAGTGGATAAGTTGGATAATATAAATTAAAATTAAAATTAAACTGTGTATTGCACATAATTATTGCTCAATGGGGCAATTTAATTGTTCATTAGATGGATGGCCTGAGGGAAAAAACTGTTCCTGTGTCTGACGTTTCTGGTGTTCAGAGCTCTGAAGCGCCGGCCAGAAGGCAACAGTTCAAAAATGTAGTGGGCTGGGTGAGTGGGGTCCAGAGTGATTTTACCAGCCTTTTTCCTCACTCTGGAAGTGTATAGTTCTTGAAGGGGGGCAGGGGGAAACCAGTAATCCTCTCAGCAGACCGAACTGTCCTTTTGTAGTCTTCTGATGTCTGATTTTGTAGCTGCACCAAACCAGACAGTTATTGAAGTGCAGAGGACAGACTCAATGACTGCTGAGTAGAACTGTTTCAGCAGCACTGGTGGCAGGTTGAACTTCCTCAGCTGGCGAAGGAAGTACAACCTCTGCTGGGTCTTTTTCACAATTGAGTCTATGTGTATCTCCCACTTCAGGTCCTGTGAGATGGTAGTGCCCAGGAACCTGAATGACTCCACTGCTGCCACAGTGCTGTTTAGAATGGTGAGGGGGGGACAATGTTGGGGTGTTCCGGCTATGTCTCTGGAGAAACATTCAAAACATCTTATTAAAAACTGTTTCTTTCAGTTAAGGAACATTTCGAAGATAAGAGCCTTAGTGTCAAAAGCCGAGCTAGAGATGATCATTCATGCTTTTATCTCGTCTCGCTTGGACTATTGTAACAGTCTTTTTATCTGCCTTAATAAGAAGGATCTTGGTCGTCTTCAGACTGTCCAAAATTCTGCTGCTAGGCTTTTAACCCACACGCAGTAAAAGGGCACATATTACTCCAGTTTTAGCTTCACTCCATTGGTTACCAGTGCTATTCAGAATGCACTTTAAAATTCTGGTCCTAACTTTTAGAGCCCTACAAGGACAGGCACCCTCATACATCTCTGACCTGATACAGCTGCGTACATCCTCACGTAGTCTGAGATCAACAGGTCAGAGACTATTAGTTGCCCCTTTGCACATTTTAAAACTAGGGGACCGTTCATTCCAAGTTGTTGCACCCAGGTTGTGGAACGCTTTGCCTCCTTCAATACGCTGCTTGGATTGTGTGGAAAAATTTAAAAGTCAGCTAAAAACTTTGCTTTTTAAAGAGGCTTTTGATTAGTTTGGAGGATGGTTGACGCCGGTCTATTGTGTATGTGTTTGAGTGTTGCTTATTTTACTTATATTTTATTTTATTTTGTTTTGTGATTGAGATGTACTTATGAGAGCTGCTTATGCTTTCTTTTGTTGTGAAGCACTTTGTGATCTTCATCTGAGAAAAGTGCTATACAAATAAATTTTACTTACTTACTTACTTACTTCCTCCTAAAGTCCACAATCATCTCCACTGTTTTGAGCGTGTTCAGCTCCAGGTTGTTTTGACTGCACCAGAAAGCCAGCCGTTCAACCTCCTTTCTATATGCAGACTCATCATCATCTCGGATGAGGCCGATGACAGTGGTGTCGTCTGCAAACTTCAGGAGCCTGACAGAGGGGTCCTTGGTGGTGCAGTCATTGGTGTACAGGGAGAAGAGTAGTGGGAGAGCACACATCCCTGGGGGCACCAGTGCTGATTGTACAGGTGGTGGAAGTGAATTTTCCCTGCCTCACAAGCTGCTGCCTGTCCGTCAGAAAGCTGGTAATCCACTGACAGGTAGAGGTGGGAACAGGAAGTTGGTTTAACTTAGTCCGGAGTATATCTGGTATGATTGTGTTGAAAGCCGAGCTGAAGTCCACAAAAAGGATCCTTACGTATGTCCCCGGTCTGTCCAGATGTTGCAGGATATGATGCAAACCCATGTTGACTGCATCATCCACAGACCTGTTTGCTCGGTAAGCAAATTGAAGGGGGTCCAGAAAGGGTCCAGTGATGTCCTTCAGGTGGGCCAACACCAGTCTCTCAAATGACTTCATGACCACAGATGTCAGGGCGACAGGTCTGTAGTCATTAAGTCCTGTGATTTTAGGTTTCTTAGGGACGGGGATGATAACTGAGCGTTTGAAGCAGCATGGGACATCACACTGCTCCAGTGATCTATTGAAGATCTGAGTGAAGATGGGGGCCAGTTGGTTAGCACAGGAATGAAGGCAAGCTGGTGAGATGCCATCTGGTCCTGGAGCCTTCCTTGTCCTTTGCTTCCGAAAGACACGGCACACATCGTGCCGTGTCTTTCGGCAAGATGTGCGCCGTGCAGAGTAATTTAATAATTTTACAAATATTATGTTTAATAATTAGCTATTTATTGACGTAATTTTTTTTTTCTTTGCAATGGACATGACCGTTCGTTAGGCTACTTTGGACATCATTTTAAATCAAAAAGGTACTTTCATTATTTTTTCAGAATATTGAAATTGCCTCTCATCAAAATGTGAAGTGTATATTGTTATTACATTTCGATGTATTCATTTAGCAGATGCATTTGATATAAAATAATAATTTTGATCCTATCACCCACCCCTTAATTAGATATACAGTGGCTAGAAAAAGTATGTGAACCCTTTGGAATTTTCGGGTTTTCTGCATTAATTCATAAAATGTAATCTCATCAAAGTCACTATCACAATGTGCTTACGGTAACAACACAAACAATTATAAACTTTCATGTCTTCATTAAACACATCCCATTAAACATTCACAGTGCTGTGGAAAAAGTGTGAAAGTGAACCCTTTGATTTAATAACTGGTCGACCCTCCTTTGGCAGCAATAACCTCAACCAAGTGTCTCCGGTAGCTGCAGATTAGACCGAACGACGTTCAGAAGGAATTTTGGACCATTATTCCTTACAGAACTGCTTCAGCCATATTATTAGGATGTCTGGAGTGAACGGCTCTCTTGAGGTCATTCTACAGCAGAGATGCCCAAACTAGGCCCCGTGAAATAAAATGCTATTGATGCAGCTTTGCATTGCATTTATTTAGCAGATTGCTGTGCGTGTGCGCGCGCGCGCGTGCGTGCGTGCGTGCGTGCGTGCGTGCGTGCGTGTGTGTGTGTGAGAGAGTGAGTGAGATGAAATTATAAAGGAGGGGAACCAGGACAACTTTAAAATTTATATAAAACAGTTTGCAGAGCCTGAAATTCGGAACGGGATTGCGGCTATTGCGCTCAATTTGATTAATTATCGCAATTTCCACGTTCATGATACGGGAAATTCACGCCCACTTTAAAGTGCAGCTGCAAATTAGACTCCATTTTAGTAAAACAATAGATACAGATGATCAAATCAATAAACTTGTTTTTGTATCGAACAGTAATTCCAGAAGCTGCATGAGTAAATCTGCTCTGTCTCTCTCACTCTCGTGCAGCTGTCAGAAGTGTGAGTGCGCGAAGTGAGAGTGCTTTGTCACATAGTTATTTAACTTAGGTTTATACAACTGTAACATCTTTTCTAACCCTGTTAATTCGACATGCAAATAGCGTTATACCACGTCTCCGTAAGCGAGCGAAGTGATAAAACTATATAGTTTCTGTTTATAATCAACAAAGCTGTTAACATTGCAAGTGCGTGATGAGGAACGCAGCACATTTGCAAGAAAGGCAGAAATAGCAAAAGTACTTTGTGTAATGTACCAGCTATATGATGAAGAGAGATGCTTAAACACCTGTTACATCTCTCATCTCCATCTCTATTTCCATCCAGGGTCAGAAATTAACGGAGGCTCTGGGCGAAATAACATTCCTCTGGAATCTGCTATAGTTCCAAATGAATATATCCATCGCATTCTTCATTTGAATTTTCACTGTACATTATTTGTTTTGTGCCGTCCATTGTGCATATTATGCCGAGTCCGTGGCGAATGCTCACACCATAAACACGCACAGACGGGCACTCCACTTTTCACACTTTGCATCAGTTCGGTGTTATGCTCACATGCTAAAATTATCAAATGCTACAATGTAGTTAATAATAATATTAACAAAAATAATATCTTGATGTGCTAAATAGCATTGATGTTAATTAAACCTTTATTAATGATACAATAATAATTTTACAGAACAATAACCACTTCATATCTCATTGTTTTATTAAATTGGCTTGGAGTTGCTGCTTTTTATTTATTAAAAAAAAATAATAATTTAATAAGCTCCTCATTCCAAATCTGGAGAAATGCTGTCATCTGCATCTGTGTCTGTGCATTTGTTTTGTGGGCTATTAATTTAATAGCCGAAATATGTGAAAGAGAAATTAAAATAGTTTTACTAACAATGCACGTTATGCAATGCCCCACATCTGTAAGTTCTGGGCTCTGACTGGGCCACTCCAAAAGGTGGATTTTCTTTTTTTGAAGCCATTCTGTAGTGGATTTGCTTCTATGTTTAAGGCGATTGTTCTGCTGCATCACCGGACTTCTACTGAGCTTCAGCCAGCACTTCAGCTGGCGCCCAAACAATTTAATCAGTCCACAAAACATTTTCCCAGTAGCGTTGTGGGGTGTCATGTTGGTCTTTGGCGAACTTCAGGTATACAGCAATGTTTTTGATGGAAAGCAGCGGCTTTCTTTGTGGTGTCTTGCCATGGACACCATGCCTGTTTAATTGATTATGTTTAGTACACTCATGAACAGAGATGTTAACCAGTTCCAATGATTCCTTCAAATCTTTAGCTGCCACTCTATGGTTATTTTTTTTTTTTTACATCTTTAGCCCACACCTTAATGTAATTTAATTAATTGGATGCCAGTTTGGCCAACTCCTATTTAGTTTTTGTTGACATCATCAGCCTAGGGGTTTCACATACTTTTCCAAACTACACTGTGAATGTTTGAATGATGTGTTCGGTATGTACAAGAGCAATACATTAGATTGTGATATTAGTTTGTTCGTCATTGTAACAGATGATCAAACCAGATATTACGATTTTTTTTTACAGAAATGCAGGTAATTACAAAGAGTTCACATTCAGTATTTACTGTGTGGACCCCTTGTATTTCCATAGTTCATTACTAAAGCATTTTTGAGGTTACAATTTATTTTTAATCTGAAGGATGAGTAATTATTTTATTTTTTTCAGTTTTCTGTTGTAATCAACATTATGCCATGAATGCTGTTGATTATTGTATTGAACTTTTATTATTAAAGTAATTTCCTATTGACCACAGGTGACATCTAAGTCCCTAAAAGGGAGGTCTGTGATTGGTGTTGCAGCCGGCAGGTTCCACACTGTTCTTTGGACCAGAGATGCAGTTTTTACCATGGGATTAAACGGAGGCCAGCTGGGTAAGACACTTAAGCACTTGTGTCAGATCTTTAGTGGAGCTTGCTAAGGTAATGCATTAATAATATTACACTTATAAGATTAGTTCACCCATGAAAATTCTGTCATTTACTCACTACTAAGCTGCAAGTTGCGCTCTTACATGCAGTTTACAAGAACGAGTAGACCATATGACTTTTATTTAAAGTCTTCTGAAGTCATACGATAGTTTTGCCTGCAAAACAAAAAAAAATTGTAGTCGTTGTTAACTGATATTCATTCAAAATATAATTGATTGTTTCTGATTTAAATGTATAGGGTACAAACTTAATTTGAATTAATAAATTGGACTGGTTTTGTGACTAGATCAACCAATTCATTAAAAATATCAGACTGGATATCAAGATGTATTTTTTAATAATTACTTTCTATGGCATCAGAAGACAAAAAAATATAGCAAACAAGTTGTACTTATATGAAACTTTAATGGTGCTTTTGCATCCTTGTTTAAACTTAAAAGCTCCACATACTTGTCGGAAGAAAGAGTCATTTGAGTTTGGAGCACCATGAGGGAGAGTAAATGGGTAAACCTTTCTTGGGTAAACTAATACTTTAACTGATCTAAAAATTCTCAGGTGTTACTAAAATCCTCTCCATCTAGTTTCATGACATTGAATGAGTTTGTAAATCAGCCTTTGGTTCATTTACCTCTCCCCATATAAAAAGGTTACTTGCTGGAGCCCAACGGAGAGAAGTGTGTGACTGTCCCTCGACAGGTGTCTGCTCTGCACCACAAGGATGTGACCATCGCTATGGTCGCAGCCAGCAATGGGGCGACTGTGTGTGTGACCGAAAAGGGTGATGTGTACCTGCTGACAGATTATCAGTGCAAAAAAATGGCCTCTAAGTGAGTGAAGTTCAGGGACTGCCCTTCAGAGCTGTAGTGGTTTTTGTCAGAATGTTTTCTCTGAAGTGTAAATATTAGAGCTGTCAGAATTAACGCGTTAACACATAATATTATTTAAAGTTTAACGCTTTTTCTTAATCGCGATTAACGCGTTGACCTTTAATGGCGGAACCTTTTGTAATGTGTCTTCCGGAGTGATTACACTGACACACACACACCACAAACAACAAGAGCCCTTCTACCAAGATGAGCCTTCAAGCTTAGCATATAATAGCATAATGTGGGCAGTACTGTCATAATAATGGAGCTCTAAAATACTGTAACATGCTAGTTGATAGTTATGTTCTCTCCTATGAGAGCCATGGAGGTTTTTATCTCAGTAAATAAAAGAATCTCTGACAGCGCTTCCCTGTCATAAAATGATGGCGAAAAGAACTCCTAGCCCTTTTTGATGTACAAAACAAGCCCAGAAGGGACTTTTGATAGAAATCAAGTATTTTCAGCCTATGTGAGGCGCATGGTGAGTTCAGAGTGGCCCTCGACGCTTACGTTGATGCTCTGACGCGAATCATGTACGCAGCTTCACAATTGATGTGGGAAAGTGGGTTGCCACAGTCTGCTGGTAGATTCATATTGTGGAGGATGAGAGATTTAGTGCCTATTGGAATGAATATTAAACCTATTTGAAGACTTATTTTTAAATTACTCAAACTCCCACTTACAGACATAAATTGTGTGTTTCGCAAAGTTTTCTGCCTCAGTTGTTGTGGTGTTGATTCACATTGTTTCTAACTTATTGTACAGAGTGATCAGAAGCATTTTAAATAATTGCAAAAAGCTTCATTGGCCAAAAAAATTAACTTTATCATAAAAACCCAAATTTCACTGTTTTTTGACCCTGGCACAAAATGACCAGCTAACATCATTTCACTAATCATATCAGCAGCACCTGGGAAAGTGTGAACGAGTACTAGTCAGGTGAAATCACTTTCATTCTGATTGTATTATAAGACCAGACTGATCGCTATAAAAGGAGGGAAGAAGCGCTTCCAATCATTGTGTTCTTGTTAGCAATGTTTACCTCTAAAGAAAGATGTGCAGCCATCGTCCCTTTGCATCACAATGGAATATTGCACCTGATAGAACCATTTACTGGATCATCAAGAACTTCAAGGAGAGAGGTTCAACTGCAGTGATGAAGGCTTCAGGACGTCCCAGTGTGTCCAGCAAACGCCAGGACCATCTCCTCCTGAGTCATCTACAGAATCGTGTCACCACCAGTGCAGAGCTTGCTCAATATTGGCAGCAGGTTGGTGTAAGTTCATCTGCACGCACAGTGAGGCGAAGACTTTTTGACAATGTCCTGGTGTTTCTCTCTTGAAAAACATCAAGGACAGTCTGAAATTCTGCAGGAAGTACAAGGATTGGACAGCTATTTTCTCTGATGAAGCCCCCTTCCGACTGTTTGGGACATCTGGAAATAGATAGTCCGGAGAAGAAAAGGTGAATGCTACCATGAGTCCTGTGTCGTGCCAACAGTGAAGCATCCAAGGGAGTGGGCTCTCACAATTCTACCCAAAAACACTGCCATGATTAAAGAATGGTATCAAAACGTCCTGCAAGAGCAACTTATCCTAACGATCCAGGAGCAATTTGGTGATCATTTACATTTATGCATTTGGCATACGCTTTTATCCAAAGCGACTTACAGTGCACTTATTACAGGGACAATTCCCCCGGAGCAACCTGGAGTTAAGTGCCTTGCTCAAGGTCACAATGGTGGTGGCTGTGAGGATCGAACCAGCGACCTTCTGATTAACAGTTCTGTGCTTAGACCACTACACCGCCACCACCACTCCGATGATTCGTGCATTTTCCAGCATAATGGAGCACCATGTCACAAGGCAAGAGTGATAATGAAGTGGCTCGGAGATCATTACATTTAAATTTTTGATCCGTGGCCAGGCAACTCCCCGGATCTTAATCTCATGGAGAACCTGTGGTAGCGGAAGCCCACAAATTGTGATCAACTCCGAGCACTAATAAGGCAAGAATGGATCACCATCAGTCAGGATTTGGCCAAGAAGCTGATATCCAGCATGCCAGAGGTTATGAAGAACAAGGGTCAACACTTTAAATATTGACACTCTGCATATATTGAATGTTTTTGCCAATCAAAGCCTTTAAAACTCAGGAAATGCTTATCATTGTTTTCCATTATACTATAGAAACATGTGAAAAAATAATCTACAAATACTGAAGCAGCAAACTTTGCAAAACACACAATTTATGTCACTGCCAATACTTTTGGCCACGGCTGTAGACTTTGGGGAACGTTTAGTTACTTGAATTAGTGATATTTGAGTGCATTTCTGTTTATACTGTGGAAGGCTTTGTTTGGAATATGTTAAAGCATTAAATTGTTACATATTATTTTGTTTTCTTTCCTAAGATGTAAATGAAAAAAAATGTATAAGAAAAGTATATATGGTGTCAAATTTCACCACTTTCAAAATCTGCGATTAATCGTGATTAACTACAGAAAATGATGCGATTAATCACGACTGACAGCACTAGTAAATATACTGGTCAAGATTTTCATCCAGATTTGATTGTTCTGTTTTAGAGTTTGAAATGTAATTAACAACATGCACTACATTTATCTTTGTGTTGACAATGTCAAAAAAGTTCAGCTGTAAACCCTGTTGTTGTTTCAACTTTCAGACAGTTGAACCTGAAAAAGGTTCTTGTGAGTGGTGGTAGTTTGGATCATCGTGTTGATGCGCAGCTCCTGCATGATGGTGGAGGAGAGAAGCTGGTGATTCTGGCCTTAGATGAAGCTGGCAGGGTGAGTGAGATGAGATGGAAATTCACTTCAGTGTCTGATGTACTCATGTACAGCTAAGGTATTTAGTTACAAACCTGGTCCAAACAACATCCATATGTGGTTTGAAATCTGAAAAAAAAAAAAAATCATTTGAAAAACTATGCATGCATAACGTCGGCGAGATATCATGATAGACATGGTCAGATGGTAAATGTCCAGTTTTTCTTCTCTTTCCACACTGACAGCTACTTTCAGATGTTGTATGATAATTTCTTGGCATTGTGCTGATGCCTACATCATTACTCTACAATTGAGATGCATGACATTTAAAAACACTGTCTAAACAAATGGATCTGAATTTAACACTTCATATTCAGACAGTCATTGCTTGCTTTCTGTCCAAAATATTTATTTTATAGCTGTAAAAGCTCATTTATAGAAGCATGTGTTCCAAGTACTTCTGATTTAATTAATCAAATTCCTTAATGTCATTAATGCAAAATACCAACACCAATCACAATCTGTGAAATTTCTTCTGGTCTGAATGCATAGAACTGTGTGTTGTCAGCATAACAATGACTGTTACTGCAATAGTAATAATATCAACTAAAGGTAGCATGTATAAGCAAAAAACAAAGGGCATAAGATAGAGTCTTGTGGCACACCATCATTTTCCACAGTTGGGTTGAATAGCTTATTTACACAAAGTGGTAGCAGTCAGACAGGTGGGCTCTAAACCAGAGTAATAGTGAATCTTGTTTCCGCAAACACCACTAAAAAAAACATATGAGTTAGGGCTGCACGGCAGTCGTGAAAACTGACGATTACAGCATTCAATTTAAGTCAAAAAGAAATCATGGTATGCATGACACATATTCCACCATCACAGTCTTTGTGGCCCAGATTTTCTTGACACAAGGACAGTCCTGTGCATGCGTCAAACGCATTCTTATTAGCACTCAAGAAAAGTATACTTTGAAAGGCAACACAATCGACCGGGCGCGATACGATCCGGAATGCAGAGTAATGACATATACCACCCCAGGGCTTTAGAGGTGTGCTCTTATGACCTGGACCACTAAGCAACCACCTAGTAATACCCTAGCAACCACAAGAACACCCTAGCAACCTGAAATATTTATAAACATTTAGGTGGTAGAATTGCTCTGCCACCACTCACAAGTTCATGTGTAAAAATAAAGTCTGCACGATACAATAAAGAGAGAGGAGACATTCCTAGTTTGTAGTCCCTTATTTTGTCCTTTCATCTCAATCTTTTTTTTTTTTATGTTGTTCTTTCAGGTGTTTTGTTGGCGCTCTATGGGCACGTCAGTGAAACAGTGTCGCTGGGCGTACGGGCGACAGGTCTTCATGTCAGACATCGCCCTGAGTAAAAACAGCATGATGTTTGTCACTCAAGATGGAGAGGGCTTCAGTGGACAGTGGCGGGGCCAGTACAAGAAAACAGTAGACAAAAAAGGTACAGAAAAAGTCATAATACATGTAACAGTAAATATGTTGGGCACAATATCCATAAAAGAACATTTAAAACAGCATTTTACTAATACTTTTATAATTATTGTGATTGCAGGTTTTAAGTGCTCATATTAATTATGAGACTAAAATTTATTTGTCACATTGCAGGTCTATTTAAAAACTAGTGAAGGCAAAAAGATTGAAAATGTTGAAATGGTGACCATTTACTATTTTAGATATGTTGACCAGTTACAGTACTTCTATATATATATATATATATATATATATATATATATATATATATATATATATATATATATATATATACATATACACAGTGGGTACGGAAAGTATTCAGACCCCCTTAGATTTTTCACTCTTGCAGCCATTTGCTAAAATCATTTAAGTTCATTTTTTTTCCTCATTATTGTACACACAGCACCCCATATTGACAGAAAAACACAGAATTGTTGACATTTTTGCACATTTATTAAAAAAGAAAAACTGAAATATCACATGGCCCTAAGTATTCAGACCCTTTGCTGTGACACTCATATATTTAAGTCAGGTGCTGTCCATTTCTTCTGATCATCCTTGAGATGGTTCTACACCTTCAATTGAGTCCAGCTGTGTTTGATTACTGATTGGACTTGATTAGGAAAGCCACACACCTGTCTATATAAGACCTTACAGCTCACAGTGCATGTCAGAGCAAATGAGAATCATGAGGTCAAAGGAACTGCCTGAAGAGCTCAGAGACAGAATTGTGGCAAGGCACAGATCTGGCCAAGGTTACAAAAAAAATTCTGCTGCCCTTAAGGTTCATAAGAGCACAGTGGCCTCCATAATCCTTAAATGGAAGACGTTTGGGATGACCAGAACCCTTCCTAGAGCTGGCCGTCCGGCCAAACTGAGCTATCGGGGGAGAAGAGCCTTGGTGAGAGAGGTAAAGAAGAACCCAAAGATCACTGTGGCTGAGCTCCAGAGATGCAGTCGGGAGATGGGAGAAAGTTGTAGTAAGTCAACCATCACTGCAGCCACCAGTTCAGGGCTTTATGGCAGAGTGGCCCGACGGAAGCCTCTCCTCAGTGCAAGACACATGAAAGCCCGCATGGAGTTTGCTAAAAAACACCTGAAGGACTCCAAGATGGTGATAAATAAGATTCTCTGGTCTGATGAGACCAAGATAGAACTTTTTGGCCTTAATTCTAAGCGGTATGTGTGGAGAAAACCAGGCACTGCTCATCACCTGTCCAATACAGTCTCAACAGTGAAGCATGGTGGTGGCAGCATCATGCTGTGGGGGTGTTTTTCAGCTGCAGGGACCGGACGACTGGTTGCAATCGAGGGAAAGATGAATGCGGCCAAGTACAGGGATATCCTGTACTGAAAACCTTCTCCAGAGTGCTCTGGACCTCAGACTGGGCGAAGGTTCACCTTCCAACAAGACAATGACCCTAAGCACACCGCTAAAATAACGAAGGAGTGGCTTCACGACAACTCCGTGACTGTTCTTGAATGGCCCAGCCAGAGCCCTGACTTAAACCCAATTGAGCATCTCTGGAGAGACCTGAAAATGGCTGTCCACCAACGTTTACCATCCAACCTGACAGAACTGGAGAGGATCTGCAAGGAGGAATGGCAGAGCATACCCAAATCCAGATGTGAAAAACTTGTTGCATCTTTCCCAAAAAGATTCATGGCTGTATTAGATCAAAAGGGTGCTTCTACTAAATACTGAACAAAGGGTCTGAATACTTAGGACCATGTGATATTTCAGTTTTTCTTTTTTAATAAATGTGCAAAAATGTCAACAATTCTGTGTTTTTCTGTCAATATGGGGTGCTGTGTGTACAATAATGAGGAAAAAAAATGAACTTAAATGATTTTAGCAAATGGCTGCAATATAACAAAGAGTGAAAAATTTAAGGGGGTCTGAATACTTTCCGTACCCACTGTATGTATGTATGTATGTATGTGTATATATATACAGGTCCTTCTCAAAAAATTAGCATATTGTGATAAAGTTCATTATTTTCCATAATGTAATGATAAAAATTAAACTTTCATATATTTTAGATTCATTGCACACCAACTGAAATATTTCAGGTCTTTTATTGTTATAATACTGATGATTTTGGCATACAGCTCATGAAAACCCAAAATTCCTATCTCAAAAAATTAGCATATCATGAAAAGGGTCTCTAAACGAGCTATTTACCTAATCATCTGAATCAACTAATTAACTCTAAACACCTGCAAAAGATTCCTGAGGCTTTTAAAAACTCCCAGCCTGTTTCATTACTCAAAACCGGAATCATGGGTAAGACTGCCGACCTGACTGCTGTCCAGAAGGCCATCATTGACACCCTCAAGCAAGAGGGTAAGACACAGAAAGAAATTTCTGAACAAATAGGCTGTTCCCAGAGTGCTGTATCAAGGCACCTCAGTGGGAAGTCTGTGGGAAGGAAAAAGTGTGGCAAAAACGCTGCACAACGAGAAGAGGTGACCGGAACCTGAGGAAGATTGTGGAGAAGGACCCGATTCCAGACCTTGGGGACCTCGTGGAAGCAGTGGACTGAGTCTGGAGTAGAAACATCCAGAGCCACCGTGCACAGGCGTGTGCAGGAAATGGGCTACAGGTGCCGCATTCACCAGGTCAAGCCACTTTTGAACCAGTGGCTACAGAGAAGCAGCACTGGACTGTTGCTCAGTGGTCCAAAGTACTTTTTTCGGATGAAAGCAAATTTTGCATGTCATTCGAAATCAAGGTGCCAGAGTCTGGAGGAAGACTGGGGAGAAGGAAATGCCAAAATGCCTGAAGTCCAGTGTCAAGTACCCACAGTCAGTGATGGTCTGGGGTGCCATGTCAGCTGCTGGTGTTGGTCCACTGTGTTTTATCAAGGGCAGGGTCAATGCAGTTAGCTATCAGGAGATTTTGGAGCACTTCATGCTTCCATCTGCTGAAAAGCTTTATGGAGATGAAGATTTCATTTTTCAGCACGACCTGGCACCTGCTCACAGTGCCAAAACCACTGGTAAATGGTTTACTGACCATGGTATTACTGTGCTCAATTGGCCTGCCAACTCTCCTGACCTGAACCCCATAGAGAATCTGTGGGATATTGTGAAGAGAAAGTTGAGAGATGCAACACCCAACACTCTGGATGAGCTTAAGGCCGCTATTGAAGCATCCTGGGCCTCCATAACACCTCAGCAGTGCCACAGGCTGATTGCCTCCATGCCACGCCGCATTGAAGCAGTCATTTCTGCAAAAGGATTCCCGGCCAAGTATTGAGTGCATAACTGAACATAATTATTTGAAGGTTGATTTTTTTTTTTTTGTATTAAAAACACTTCTTTTATTGGTCGGATGAAATATGCTAATTTTTTGAGATAGGAATTTTGGGTTTTCATGAGCTGTATGCCAAAATCATCAGTATTAAAACAATAAAAGCCCTGAAATATTTCAGTTGGTGTGCAATGAATCTAAAATATATGAAAGTTTAATTTTTATCATTACATTATGGAAAATAATGACCTTTATCACAATATGCTAATTTTTTGAGAAGGACCTGTATGTATGTATATATATACATACATACATACATACATGCATACATACATACAGTATTAACTTTTATTTTGTATTTTCATTTTAACATAAAATCAATTTTTGACTCAACTGACAATGAATACAGCATCTTAAAAGGCCTTATGATCAATGCTCTGTTACGTCAGATGGCTTGGAGGTGTGCGGTCACTCAGACCGGTCACAGACCGGTGTCTATGAACGGATCCGTCTTGAGAAGCTTCATTACATCCACAGAGCCGTCAGCATTACCATGGATTCCAAAGGCCGGAATTTTGGGGTGCTGCAGGCCGATCCCAAAACCAGGTGCACATAATAATGATTACTAAGGTCACAGCTGTGGACCGCAAAACTAAAACCATGTCTTGGAATGTGAATTGTAAATATTTTAACGATTCTGGTTCCCATTAAAATTCCACTCAATGATTCTGTTTCCATAATGATTCCATTAAAAATTCTTAGTACGTTTAAAGAAGCCCACATTTTTTTACCAAATCTATATTATACCATGTACTTTGTTTATTTTATATATATATATATATATATATATATATATATATATATATATATATATATATATATATATATAAAACTTAATTGGATATCATTTATTACAATACATGTTTGTTCAAAATTTTATTTTTGTCTTCTGAACCAGTTAGTAATTACACTGATTAAGTGTCAAGAACCTTTACAACAAGATTCCTGCACAGAATAAAGGTTCTTCGTTAATTTCTAGTCAAAAATGACTTGCAGTTCCGTGAGTGAGTCAGATGTTAATTCAGTAACTGCTCTGACTGATTCAATGAGTGAGTGTGCCATTTTAGACTGATTAGTCTGTCTGTGACTCATTAGTGCCCGAGCACCTATTGTTCTTCTAGGCGTTTATAATTTTTTTTCCCCAAATAATCGCATTTTTGAGGGCCTAAACATACTCGAAAACTCATGAAACTTTGCACACGCATCAGAAGTGGTGAACTGGGTTTCAGATGGGTTTCAGAATTAGGTGTGGCAAAATGGCACGATAGGGCCACCTACAAACATTCAATGATGTGCGCTTTACGCTACGTTTCACCTACACATATGAAAATCGGTACACCTGTGTAACATGCCAATACCTACAAAAAGGTATCTTGGACCCATGCCCGTAACTCAATAGGAAGTCAGCCATTTAGATTTTTCTCTTCCAATTTTTGCTCCGTTTTGGCCAGTTCCAGGCCTCGTACTTTTAACAAACTCCTCCTAGAGATTTCATCAGATTTACTTCATATTTGATTATTATAATCTAAAGGCCATGGCGATGCTAAATGGCAAAGCTTTTGAGTTTCCACTGCATGGCGTGGCCGTTACAGTCTGACAAATTCCGATGTTTCACCATTAAACAGGAAGTTGTTGTAACTCAAACATACAATGCCTAATCTGCCCAAAACTTCACATGTTTGATAACAGTCCCAGCCTGAACACTTCTATATGCCAATATTCAGTTATAGTCATAGCACCACCTACTGGGAACAGGAAATGACATGTTTTACACTGTGATACACTAAACATTTAAGTGCTAAAAAATGCAAAGAAAATTAGAGTGACAGTCCCCTGGCACAGCAGCCCCAACATGCACCATGCTTGCAGATTTAGTGAGTTGTAATTGCTTCATGCACTAAAAAGAACCTGATCATATGAAAGTTATGAGCAGGTTCTTTTTAGTGCATGAAGCAATTACAACTCAACAACTCAAAGTGAGTTGCTCTCCTTATACATGCTCCCTTTTGGTGATACTTGTTTACTCTCCTCATATGACAATCACTATGTTATGAATGGTGAAGGAGTAAATGAGCCAGCAGTTTTGGACACAGCATATACTTGGATGTGCAAAATGCCATTTGTTCAGCATTGTGGCATGATGGATGTGATTATATGGCTAAATTGAAATATTCTGACATTTTGACAAAATTTGGTCGTCTTTACAGATTCCTTTCATCAGGCTTCTTCTAATTAAACTACAGCCATGTCTTGGAATTTCTGATGGAAAACAAAACAACTTACATTTTCCTACAATCATTACAACGAAACACATTTTATGCAGTTGGAAAACTGATATCTTGGTTCATAATTATGAAAATGCGCCATAGTTCTTCCATAGTATCCATAGTTTTACCAATTATATTTTTAATGGTTCACAGTAACCATGTAAAACCAGGCATGTCTCCTCATTATTATGATTAGTAACTATGGTTTTTCTATAAAGAACTGTAATTTTTGTTATCAAAAATACAGCAGTCTAAATAATTTTTTTCTGAAAGTTTTTCTGCCACAACTACCATAGTTAATACCGTACAGTTTGTGTTACTGCAGTAAATCCATGGTAAAGTTTTTAAGGGTTGTGATCTGAGAAATGAAAAGCCTTCTAATTTATGTTTTCTCCTGTTTTCTTTTGTCAGTGCCATTTAGAATGTGTTTGTTTTAAACTAGTTTCATCACCGAGACATAAGAGTTTTGCAACAGACAGTTCTGTACTGCATTCAAATTCGTTTCGCAATCCCTGCAGTGCATCTCACTAGTTCACAACGCATTTAAAATAGTCCGTGCGGTTGAGACCAGTCCGTGAATTACCGCTCCTGCTCTGCCGTCGTGTGTGGTGCAGCGCCGCTGCAAAATGCATATAGGGGAAACACTGTCATTAATGCAAAACATCAACACCAATCACAAACTGTGAAATTTCTTCTGGTCTGAGGAAATATAAAGCTGTGTGTTGCCAGCATAACAATGACTGTTACTGCAATACTCACTAATAATATAAACTATACTGGGCATGCACAAGGCAAACAACAAAGGGCCTAAGACAAATCCTTGTGGCACACCATATTTTACCATAGTTCGGTTGAATAGCTTATTTACACACAGTGCTAGCAATCAGACAAGTGGGCTCATATACAGAGTAAAAGCTAATCTTTGCTCTGCAAACACCACTAAATAAACATACAAGTGATAATCTGTAAAGTGATTAAAAAGCAACCTAGCACATGTGCAGATAATTATATTAATGTTATGAGCAAACCAGATCACTTTCGCTTTAAATATATTGCTTTAAATATGGATAAGCCAATTGTCTAAACAGCACTTTAGGTGATATTATGATATGCTGACGACACAACTCTATATTTCCTCCAGACTTGATGCAGTCCAGACCATAAGAAATGCATTACGAACATTTTGGCTGAGAAACAGACCAAAATTTAAGCCTTACTCGCTTAAAACTTGACATACAATTGTTTCGTTCACACGTCATTTAGCATTTTTGGGTGAACTATTCCTTTAATGGATTTAAACCACATGAAAATCATTCTGGTATTTGTTTTTTTTAAATGGAACCAATCTTCTCTGAATGTATTCTGAACGCTTGCATTAACTCTCTTCTCTTTCTTCAGCCTGTATGAAGTGCCCACTGTGTCTCCTTCGTCATTCTCTCAACACTTCCAGCGTTTGCTGACCGAAGCCGACGAGACTGACAGCATCCATGACGTGACCCTGCAGGCTGGCGATCGCACTTTCCCAGCTCACAAATTTATCCTATCCATGCGGTCAGAGTTCTTCCGCAAAGTGCTTCTCCCAGAGGGCTGCAATGAATATGCAGCAGATGGAGAGGTTAAGAAAGGAGAAGACGCGGTGGGATGTGACCTGCTGGTGCTGGAGAAGGTACCTCCAGAGATGCTGGAGCATGCTCTTCAGTTCATCTACACTGACTCATGTGAGATGCTGGTCCACAGGGCCCGACCCAGCATCCCGCGCTCCAAACAGTGCTCTGATCCTGAATCGCAGCTGATCCACAGTCTGCAGGCTCTGGGGCTGAAGAACCACTCAGCTCTGGAGGTGTACCATTCCCTTCCTGCTAAGGCCAGCGAGGAAGCAGATAAATCCAAGAGCAAGAGCACCAAATCTGGAAAAAAGTGCAAGAGTGGTAGTGTTGGTGAATTTGGGCATAACCCAGTGAAGATGCTGCAGGGTGTCGCCAGAAAACTGGGCTTGGGAAGTCTCTCATCACGGTGAGATTTAGAGCTGTATTTACTTTTGCAATTATTTTGCATTTTATTATTTTCCTGAAGTCACTTAGTCGCATCATTTGAGCTTCTCATGAGCTTTTTCATGGTTCCTTAAAATTTGAAGTAATAAAAAGTCTTAATTATCATTTTAAAAGGGTCTTACATTTGGGGCGGAAAGACAGGAATTACAAAATGGCCTAATGTGAATAATGAACTTTAAAACACTACAATTTAATCAAATATATGCATGTGCTGTGTAGTGATGGGCGCTTTCGAAGCACTGCTTCATGAAGCTTTGAAACCTTTACAAACCAGCTGTTTCGAACCAATGCTTCAGAGTGCATATCAAACTAAGCATTTCCGCTTTGTCCGTCATACCACTTCAAAACATTTTGAAATGTTCCGCAGTTAGATGCCAGGGGGCATTGATTCAGGGTTTCACTCTGGGATCACTGTTAAATGCAGACTAACTGATGATCTTGAGTCAGTTTAGCAGTAACTTAGGTCCATTAAATCAGACTGATTCAAACAAGAGCTGCTGATTTGAATTCAGTTGTTTTACATTTCCTGTTGATCACCTTGAGGTGTGTTCCCCCCGGAAATATTTCTAAATGTTGTGTTTATGAAAACGACATTTCAGAGAGAGAGAGAAATAGATATTTTGTGATATTTAAAGAGATTTAAAATTGTCTAAAAATCCTTAAAACAAGATGCATTTAATTGAGAAGCAACATATCAGACTTGCTTAAAGAGAATGTATCTTAAATATATGCATCTCTTTTAGGCCCTTTGTTGTTTGCCTTAGTATGATATGATTATACATCACCATTATGTCATTTATATTAAATCAGAACAGTTAATCTCGGTCACAAAACTGAGAAATTAGGATTTCAGTTAGGGTGACAGCATTAAACTTGAACTGATACATTTATCTGAAAACATCTGAACTCTTGTGCTACTGAAAAATGACTAAGTTCGGGCATAAAATTCTGAATGGCGCAAGCTGATTCTTTTTCAATCATATCCATTAGCCAAGCAGCTTGCTGTGATAAGCCAATCAGCTCACATGGTGTAAGCTTTGGTTTGTTTCGAGTAACCAATTAACTTGCGTACTACTCTCTTTGAGTTTTCTCTGAAATCCTCCTCACCAGCTCTAATTGTGCAGCAGCATGCCCACATGATTCACTCAATATGTCTGTGTATTTTCTAGCAGTAGCAAATCTCCTTACTTGCTCTGCAGCAGCAGCGTTAGCAGATCTAGTCCTCCAAGACCAATATCCCATCAATATGTCATACACACTTTAACATGCTAAATCTTTCAGAGTATTGTCATGACTAAAATGTTGTTAAGCTAGGAGTGTCACTACTTTCACCAGCACTCAGCAAAACATTGTAGTTCACACAACCATGCAAGGCATGCAAGCTGATGAATGCTGAATTGAAGTGTTTTCTGAATGATTAGGCTTGATGGGGTGAAGTATGAGAATCAGAAGATCAGTGTGGGGCAGAAGAAGACGGGCAACAAGCCACGATTTAATCAGAAGAAATGGTATGTGTTGATTAATTGGGAAATTTCAATCATACACACTTTACATTGGCTGCAAGTTAAACCCTGCTCTTTATTTATTATGTGGGGTCAGCTTGTACCTCTGTGATGTCACATTGCGGTCGGAGGATGGCAAAGAGTTTCCCTGTCACAAATGTGTTTTGTGCGCTCGGCTGGGTAAGAGAAACTACTTTTATGAGTCAGACTACATGAGTTGTGAAAAGACATGTTTTAATATGCGAGACTTATTGAATTGACTGTATGTTTATCCCTCACCATAGTTAAATCAATGGGTAAGCGTAGACGTGGCCTTTTTTCCCCAAACCTGAATGACTTTCACCTGTTATGATATTCTGCAGATTGTCTAATCTGCTCTTTTCCATACAATGAAAATGGATGGGGCTGTTGAACTCCAAAAACAAACACGCACAAAATAAAAACCCAACTATAATAATATCAAAAGCAGTCCATACAACTTTAGCACTATGTTCCAGGTTTTCCGAAAGTCATACGATCGGACCGATTAATGCTACTTGCTGAAAATCCTTACCCATTTCAAATGTATGGGAAAAGGGGTCTTACATTCTGCAAACTATCATGGTTGCACTGAAGGAAGAAAATCAGATCATGAGCAAATGGCCAAACTATTTCTTTTTTGAAAGGAGTGTGAATTATCATATTGTCATGTTTTTGTTTTGTTTTGTTTTTTACATAGATGGTGTATTTTAATGTTGAATTTTATGCTCTCCTTATTACTTCAGAATATTTTAACAGTATGCTGGGCAACCCCTGGATAGAGGTATGGTTTCACCGTATTCAAACAAACAGCATCATGCTTTACAATGTCTCGGAACTGTAGTGTTTTTCTGTGCTGTTATTTTGATGTATGGTACATGTAGTGATCTCTTCTGCCCACTTCAGGCCACCAGCTGCACTGCACTAGACCTGCCCACCACCTCTGATATCCTGCAGGTTATTCTGGAGTACATCTACACTGACGAGTCCCCGACTGTCAGAGGTTTTACCTTTTATTATATGTTCATTGACGCATTGCTGTTATTTCCTCATTTCTTATTTCGGGATGGGAATCATAGGGATAAATATTGAACAATATTTGGTATATATTACAACTTTCCTAATCCGGTGTTGTTGATCATTCAATACAGAGTCTTTGAATGTGGAGTTTGTGTGTAACGTGCTGGTGGTGGCCGATCAGTTGTTAATCACGAGACTGAAGGAGATCTGTGAGGTTGCCATCACCGAGAAGTGTAAGTGAACACTCTCTGTAGCCCTTAAGAGAAAACAACCTCTGATGGTTAAAGGAAAATTACAATTCTGTCATCATTTATGCACTTTCTTGTCACTCAGAGAATTTTTATTATTTATATATTGACAGGAATAGCCAAACTATTCCTTTAATGCTCCAGTAGGAGTGTTTTGTGGGTGGATGTTGTTCAGAGTGCTGTATTCTGTGCAGTGACATTGAAGAATGCAGCAGAATTACTGGAGTTTGCCACCGTGTACAACGCCGGGCAGCTCAAACTGTCCTGCCTGCAGTTCATTGGCCTCAACATGGTCGCTCTGCTGGAGTCCAAGTAAGATCAAAACCATATATTCTAGATGAAAATGTATGGCGACTTAGAGCTTTTTGCGTTTTGTTTTTTAACAATAACCTAGAGGACACCATTTTTTTTGTAACTAAAATATACTGTTGATGAAAATATGACAGAAAATAATACTTCAAGCTATTAACAGTGCACAAATAGAAGAATAAACATCTAGAGAAACTTCTGTTTTAGAAGAAACCTCTAAAAGGAAATTTAAGGGCCAATACAGGTCACCGGTATTTTAACACCGTGATCGGCCGATATCGATCCTGTCACCAGCGTTTAGTTTTAAGACCGCCACACTTTTACAAATTCTATGCTGCAGTAATATGTTTATGCCCCTCACAGTAAACTTGCATTGAATTTATATTAATTGTAAATGCTAACATTTATTTGAATTGAAAACGGTTATAAATAGTTTCTGTTGTCACTAACAAAGATCAGCCAATAAACACCATGAGAGCATCACACACAGTAGAAATATGTTCAAAAATAAGAGAGATATACAAACTCCAAAACGGCTCCATTTGTTTACCTGCTTTGGCGTTTTGTTGTAACACAAATCGCTAATCAAGCAACTGCTAGAAGACACGCTGCTGTTATTGAAGGTTAACTGTTATTATTGATGAGAGATTGAGAGCACGGCATAATTGCTCAAACTGTCTCTTTCGCTTCATACACCGTCCGACCGTTGCGTCTCATATATGTGCATAACAGATACCCAGATTTGTATTTGCATCTTTATTTGGTGTTCAATTAGTTTTTACATTCATTTGCCGTATCTTTGTCCTCTCTGTCTTTTAACTGTACAGCGAGTCAGAATTATTACCGGAATGACTCTTGAAAATGGGCATCTTTTAAAAATGTATGTTTTTATTCCTCTGTGTTACTCTTGGCCTTTGTTCCTCTGGAAGAGCCTACAGTTCAAACTACTTTCTTCTACAGTGTAACAGAGGTCAAATAAAAACATAATTTTGAAATGTCACTGATTGACAATATTCATCCATAATTTTTATCTTCACTTCAATGCAAATGTGGTTATTTTGATTAGATGAATCAAGTGCTCTAAATTGAAGCGAGGGTATGAGAAGAAAAATGCCACCATATGGAAACATGGTTTGTCAGCACATACATTGTGTCTCCAACACACACATATATGTATATGTGTATATATACTTTCTGAATTCATTTTATATATATATATATGTAGTGAATTCAGAAATAATTCAGACCCCTTCATTTTTAACACAGAAAAATAAAGCATGAAGAATTCAGAAAACAGTAACTTGAAAAGTAGCCAATACTTCAGAAAATTATTTAGAGTGAAACTAAATTATTTAGAGTGAAACTGTATTATTTGAATTGACTAAAATGGCATGATGAAATATTGACAATATTTAAAGGACATTTTCGTCAATAGACTTAAACTATAACTAAAACGAAACACTGTAAAAATGTACTCTGATATGAAAAAGATAAGAAATGATGGTGAGAACATAAATCAGTATTTTTAATTGGTTAATGGGGGAAGATTCATTTGGACCTTGTTTTACATTTAAAAATAACTTCATGTTTTCAGAAGTTTATGAATCTCCTTTCTGTAAAAATGTGTATATAGTGTGATATTCTTTGCTAGCAAACACAATATTTTTGTGTGATCACAAAACTTGTCTTGGACTAATGAAATTCCTTTGTTGTGTTACTGTAGTGATTGTTATTCAGTAGCTTCCTTCCTTACTTTCCAATTCATGGCTTGTGAATTGAATTGTGAATTAAAAAGCAGTCAATTCTCAGATTTTTGTCCCCAACCTTGATATAAACCTCTCCTGTCTATCAGAGCATTGGAGATCCTGAGTGATGATATTCTACTGGAGTTAACTGCAGCTTACAGGAGAATGGTGAGTTGAAATCAACACTGATCTCTGGTTTCTTAAAGCTGCTTCTGACATCAAACTCCTCTGACAGATCCCAGCCATGCAGAGACGTCTCATCACACCATACTCCAGCGCTCCTGATCTCAGTGCTTATGAGGACAGACAGTGGGACTCTGCTGTGGACTGTAAGAGCGGCTCTGAACCCGATCACTCCAGGTATGGCCTCTGCCCCACTGAACATATGAAACAAAGAAATATGCATATGAAAGGAGTTTTCAACATAAAAGAATAGTTTTCTTGTGTTCTCCTCATTTACTCAACCTCATATCATTCGACTTTTACAATATCCAGCTAGTTTGTTTTTTTATTCCATGAAACACAAACATAGATGGTGATTTATATTGTCAAGCTCCAATAAGAACAGAAAACTACCATAGAAATGCAATTGAAGTATATCAATAGTCCAAGTCTTCATACAATAGCATTCTGTGTTGAACCGAAATTCACTGATAATCTTCCCGTTCACTGCAGCTACCAACTCTCATTTGCGCTTGTGTTCAGTTAAAATACGGTTCCTGTTAGGTTTAGCGTCATTGACGGCAAACTCCTTTAGTTCTCTAGACTTCCTTTAGACTTTATTGTACATTTAGAGTGCTTTGTTAGTATAAATCACCATCCGCTTTTGTTGTACAAAGAACAAAAGCTTTCACATTCTGCCAATGATTTGTGTTTTGTAGAACGGTTGGAATATAATTTGTTTTTAGGTTAACCATTCCATCCAATTTTAACTATAATGAGTTATCACTGCGTTTAATCTAGTGACAGTCTGATAAAGAAGGCCAAGATGAGGGTAAAGAGGAAACCACGCAGACGCTCTGACAGCTCCGGTGGATACAACCTGTCTGATGTCATCCAGAGCCCGCCCACACCAGGTCAACTTACTGACCTTACATATAAACCACACTAATTAATATGTATGTGCAAAATTACATGCAAGATGTGTTCTTGTGTTCAAAATTGAAGAAACAAAGTGTTCTCTGCGCCTTTTTTAAAAAACAATTTTCACTTCATGCATTAAATATACAACAATGCAATCAAGGAAGTGAATATTACCTGGAGATGTCTGTCTGTTAGCATTCCCTAAGGTAGTTAATATCAGTCATCTAAATGGAGAATAAGCACAACGGCACACTTAACATTTTGCAATCACAATGGAAATTATAGAGGCTCATTTTAATCATACTTCTTTAATCATACATTGGCTCTTCTGATTTTAAAACTGTGTTTTAAACGGTTCAGGTTTGGGTAATTCAGTTAAGGCCAGTTCAGTGGAGTCTTTGCAGGAGCTCATCGCTTCTGATTCAGAGGGCAGTTATTTGGGAGTGGGCAGCCCCCGAGACCTGCAGTCTCCTGTGTTCCAGGACAGACCTGACACACAGGTAATACCACAACATTTGGATACTATGACAATTCTAATCTCAAACACCACAGCATAGAGGAGCATTCCACACTGTTTGTGATATAAAACAGTGGGTAAAATGTCATCCTCATTTCATTTTCCTACAGTAACAGGCCGGGCTCCACAGGTGGGCCTGGCCCACCGATTCAAAACAAAGCTCAAATAGCAAAGCATCATAATGGTTGTACATCTGGCTTTCTATATTCCAAGTCAGCCACACGATAACTTTATGTGAGGAATGGGACAACATTTTTTTTTATCGTTATTTGTTGAAAATTTTCCCTTCCACTGCAGCTCTCAAATCTAAATAGGATTTCATTTTTGGCTGAACTATTTCTATAGTCTGTAGTAACTATAATTGTTGTTTCCAGGAGGAGAGGCATGGACCATTAGAATTAAAGACTCCACCTGGGACCCCTGTTTTGAAGAATGGTCCTGTGCCAACTCAAGCTTCTACCCCTGAACCCATCCCTAGTGTCAGAGCAAAGTGAGTTGAATGCTTTGTCACTGCAAGCTTCTCCATTGGAGATGCAATAGATATTCTCAATATATGTCAGTGTAATCTTGAATGGATGTTGATCTCACCAGACCAACTGCTGTCCTGGACCTCAGGGCCATCATGGAGATGGAGGCTAACTCCCTGAACCAGGGCACCACATCCAAAAGTCCCAACTCGTAAGTCTTCCATCATGGTAGACCACTTGGATTAAGTGGAAGCAAACATGTTCCATTGCTATGTCACATTTAGACAGACATTACATAATAAATAGGGCTGTGTGAATGAGAAAATCTCAAAACTTTTCAATCTTTTGATGGTATACAACATATATCTTGATATATATATCAAATATATATATTTGCTCTGAAATCATTTTAAAGGCTGTTTTTTTGTTATTGTGGTTTTTTGAAGAGGATCCTTCATGTAAACCAAAATAGCCATTGTTGCCAATTAGATTTTAATCACACAATCATGTTAACACGTATAATCTTTCCGTATGTTTTTTTTTAACTAAAGGATGTCGAAATAATTTTTGTGGTAATCAACAAATGCTGTCGATTGAGCTTTGTGGTGAACACGGAATATTCCTATTATGCTTTCATACTTTCTAGACAAGGATGAATCTCGAAATAAGTTTAAAACGGTCTCTAGAAAACTTTTGACTAAAAATCATTTGAAAATCGCATTAAAATATTTGCTATATTTACAATGTTGTTTCATTGTATGCCTGCAGCATAATCGTCTACAAAAACTGTATATCACACAGTCTCCTCTTCATAAACATTTGCTCTCTTTTTGCACTCATTCTCTGTTTATTGTTGTTTGCAAATGACCGATTGGGCGGCGGCAGCAAAGTGGTGGTGATCTCCGGTAAGCTGTCTCAGAAGCAAAGGAAGATGATGGCATCTCTGGCCTCCAGAGAGAGCACCACAGAGAACACCTCTGCTAAATCACCCCCCTCTGTTACTCCAGTGAAACCTGTGAAGACCTGGTGAGAATCTGATGTCCTGGTCACTTTCCGAGTGATCCGATCACTAGTGGACCGCAGAGACAGATAGGGGAACTGGCTCCCCCAGCATAGCCATACAAAAATTCTCCACTAACTAAAATCTTATAGAGCTTTGGGTTCCTTGCCACAGTCGCCTTTGGCTTCCTCACTGGGTGCTTAAAGACAAATCATTTTTAAAAGCATGATTTTCAATCACGTTTTTTAATTCAACTTCTCAATGAGGACTTTAAGACATTGTGCTGTTTCCCCTTGGGACTGCATTTTTAGGTGAGGGTCTCTGATTTTCATTATATACATGTCTCAGTACACACAAAAATAGCTCTCTGGCTAAACTCGATTCAGTCTTAGACAGTGGTTCCACATGTTTGAAATTCGTTTTCTTAACTTAAAATTACTCTGTAATCTCAACAAACACTTGTGTAGAAGAACCTTGTAGTAGAACTGGGTAAAACCATCAATTAGACATGTCAGTGTAACTCCAATAAATGTCTTTTATATTTGTATGTAAAGTTAGCATGCTAAACACATGCTGGTTGAAAGCACTATAGAGTGTAGTTGAGTAATTATGTTATGGGTTAGCACAACATTTGCTCAACAAAGCGAGCGATCGATTTCATGTGCAACATCTATCTGTCCTCATTGTATAAACACAAACAAGTGTCCCCTTTTATATTCATCTTTCACAAAAACACATCAAATAACACTAAATTCTAACATTTACTCTCCCTATTGATTCCCATGCAGAGAGCATGCTGGGAAATGGAAATCCCCTGTACAGCTTCATCAATGCTACATTAACACCACAATATGTATTCATGTAGTCCCAACTCCAATGGATTAAGTAAACATCCTTTTTAGAAATGTAAACGGATAGAATACAATGGAATCAAGTAATGTTAATAATATTGTTATTGTAGTTATTATTACTAAGAAGATTACTTTTATATAGAACTTTTCCTGTGCTTTAAAAAACCAAAACATATGTACATCTAAACAAAACAAGCCATGATAGGCGTTGCTAGACCCTATGACATGGTGCTTAAGTCCCTCATTTCTTCAACTCCGCTGAATTAGTACACAATTCATGGGGTAACTTTACCCTGTGACTGTGCTTGTTGTGTATTTGTCCGTAGAACATGTTCTCATGCGGAGCTAAAGATTTACATTTAGATAAAACGTTTAGCGATTTTAAATTCAGTAAACATCTCCACTTTCTGGTTTTATTAATCGTTTAAGTATAGGAGAACTTCAAAAAAAAAAAAAGGTTTAGTAAGACAAATGCTGATGGAGAACAAAATGGCTTGTCAGTTCATCAGTGTCAGAAGAAGCTCATTTGAAAATGCCATAACCACAAGAGTCCCTCCCACCAACTGAACAATAATATCAAACATGTCAGATGTAGTTGACAGGGTCATTAACACGGTCTCATTTGTAAACGGTGATTGGCTGATCACATTTGCTCAACTATTGTTTTTTTTTATTATTTAATTTGTTTAACAATCTCCTGAACTATCATTTTGTTTTCAGGTCGACAGCAGTTCAGTCCTCGACCTCTTCCTGTTCCTTCCGGGATCTTCTAGTAGAGGAGGAACACCGTGGGAAACCTCTCCAGTTTCTCCAGTGACTGGTCGGAGTCCAGTGGCTTCTGCAGGACCGGCAACATGTGCCAAAAGAGTTACTTTTAAATGTGCCGAGATCAGCGACCCGGACAAACCAGCAGGGTGAGGAACACATACACAGCAGGTGTTAGCATTACACAATGATAATCGTTTCAAACAGGAGTATGCTCATTTTAGCATGCGAATACTGTTCATTGTACATTGGGCAGTCTTTAAGCCTTTTTGTTTTCATGAGCAATATCTTATTTGCACACAAATGTATTTATAACATTCATAAATGCTCCAACTGTACTCACTTCACATGCTAATATATTTTATACCTGATAGGAATCAACCGTTGAAACCTACTTCTAAGTTTAACTTTAAGAATTCATAAATAATACAAATTTGTGAGGGCTGTTGTTACTATAGTTGTCATTTGGTTGTATTTTCCACTAGGTGGCGCTCTAATACTTTTATCTAACATGACACATGAGTGAACAGTCTTATTTGACCATCTATGGGCTGCTGTAGTTAATGGTGACTGTTAAAGCCACAGCAGGTGTCAGAAATGCAATGTGCATGACCATTTCATCCCTTTTTTTGTACTTAAGGCAGGGTGCTCTATTGAATAGATTTGCTATGCATTTGCTGATGATATATATTTAGGCCTCATGAACTAATACTTTTAATTTGAATGCGCATTAATTTAGTTACGTTTATACCTCTCATCCACACTAAAACAGCGTTTTCCTCCACCGAAAATGGAGAATTTCGAAAATGCTCTCCAGTACCGCATACTTTGGAATACGATAATGTATGTAAACATGGCCTTAGATGTACAGTTTTTCTGCCATTTAAATATTATGTTGACAACCACTGATGTAGGCTGTTATAATGATATTCAGGGAAAATCATAGAAAATCTGGAAAAGTCAGGGAAATTTCAGTAGTGGATATAGTTTTTCCTAGTTATGATCTGCTGTAAAATATTAAATCGGTTAGAAATTGCTTTCTGTGATTTGCAATCTCAATAAAATGGCTTTTAAAAATCCTTATCAGTAGTTATGAGCGACTTAAAAAATAATGGAATTTCATTTGTGAAAAGTGTGTATGTATTTCTTGTATTTTCTGCTCTTCAGGATGTTTACTTACAGGTTCTTACTGTAATCAGTAATAATGTGTTATTACTGATCTGACCAGAGCCTGCAGTATCTCTCTCTCTCTCTCTCTTTCTGCCTGCTGGGGCTGGTTTTTATGACTGCAGTGTTGAAGCAAAGCTTTGAATATTTATCCGCTGCCCATCTGTCATTGTAATCTCTATTAATAAGGGAAAACGTAGTCACAATCGCGCTCTCGTCCCTAGCTCTTGGCGTCATGTGTATTTAGCGGTGCACACTAAGAGGAAGTAGCAGGTTGTACAGGCTAGACAGTCTCACCATGTGTCCCTGCTCTCAGGCATAGACTGATTGTGTCAAGATTGTTTTATTTTATTGTTCATTAAATGTGAGTTGTGTCATTTCTGCACCACTATCATCACCAAAAAGAATTGCAAAAATAATTCTTGTTTTTAAATGGGTTTCTTGAAAACTCCCTCCACATTTAATTGATTGCACAAAAAGATAATCTCACACATACTCACTCCAGTTGTTGAGACAATGTTGTTTCAGGCTGGTCGGGATGCTCAAATAAACGGAACAATATTTTGAAAGCTCAACAGTTACAAGCATATGCATCCGTAAACCATGTTCTCTCTCGTTTTTTTTCTCCCATCAGCCCTTGGGTTTTGAGAGCAGCGAGCAGCCCTCCCTCCACCACTACGGTCACGTTTGCTTCCATAGTGGAGGAGGAAAGGAAACAGGAAGCTGCACTTATCCGCAGCCGCGAGAAACCACTTGCACTCATACAGGTAACAGAGTTTGGTTTCATGTGTATGTGGCATTGGGTCTATACCTGTCAATGCGAGGCATGTTAAAATATGTTAATCACAAATCGAAGCATTACAATATCAGAATGGAAGCACAATTGTTACTGCTCAAAACCATTTCTGAAATGTTTCTGATTAATGCATGTCAACCAAAGCAGATCCCACCATTTGAGCAATTTAAGTTTGAAGTACCTTCTAAATTCAAAGCATGTTTTTGCACGCTTTCGTTTGAAAAAATATCCTTTTTTTTTTATGATTTGAGATACCAAGGTTAGTTCAAGTTCATGTCAAATGGTATAACCACAAGAAACACCATGATATTCATGATTCAGATGTGATTTTACAATATATATATATATATATATATATATATATATATATATATATATATATATATACTGTATAGATATATATATATATATATATACTGTATAGGTATATATTTAATTGTTAAAAAAAACCCTACGGTTTCAACTTTTTTGTAAACGATTGAGATGTGTACACTTGCACGTATTCAAGGTGCAAGGCAAATACGTTATTACTTTTTACTTGCTTACACAATATTAAATCAAATCTTTTGTTGAAAAGGGTATAAAAGTTTATAAAAATGTTTGAAACTAACATGAGTCCAAATAATAATTCTGAGAACTTGGCACATGTGCTTTAAAATTAGTGTTTGCTAAATAAATTTCTCCTTGTCGTTGGACAGCCTTATTTGTAACGAAGCCTTACCGTCTGTTCTTCTCATCTTTGCTGCAGATTGAAGAAAGAGCCATTCAAGACCTGTTACTCCATTACAAGGCTGTTAATAACCCAGAGGAGCTGATACTGGTGGAGAGATCACCACAAGGCCCAATTGCCATCCCCACCTGGAACAAACACTGAAACAACACACTCGTGGCATCACACTCGTGCTCCAGTTTAAGGCTGTATTGAGATGCATTACAAGCAGTGTTCTGTTTTCATCAGCTTTTTATGCAGTATGCATATTTAAAATCATTATTTTATTTCACTGCTTGTTTCGTATCAGCTTTTTTTTCCTTCGATTTATTCTGATTTCTCTTAACAGGAATAAAAGACTGGAATCTGGGGTAGAATCTATTGTTTTTAGCCCCAAAGAGTCTGTCGCAACATGTGCTAGTGTGAGTGTACTTGCCAAAGGATATTTGTAAAGTTTTTTTTTTTTAGTTTTTTTTTAGTTTTTTTTTTTCCCCGTTTATTTGTTTCATGAAATCCAGAGTTGCAATGATCTGCATATCCCAGTTGTGTGTGTGTGTGTGTGTGTGTGTGTGTGTGTGTGTGTGTGTGTGTGTGTGTGTGTGTGTGCACGCTGCAGTGACCAAACAGATCTGTTTGTCTATAACTCAAATTATATAACGTTGTGCAAAGCAGACTCCTCTCACACATTGTAACAATATGAAGAAAATATGATCAGCCTTGAAAAGCAATAAACATTTTATTATGTTGCTCACAAGGGCTGTTTGAAGGAGCTGCTTTTAAAAGATTCATTAACTTCCTCTGCACAAGAGGAGCTGAAATGTGCAAATCGGCTTTTTATGTACTTTTGCTTCCTCATGCAACCTCCATAAATATTGATACATGCTCATTTTTGGGTCTGGATGTAATGGTCTTTACTGCCAGAACATGACTGGTTGTACAGAAAGACATTTTTTTTTTTTTGGTTATATCTCTTTCATTTTATTTTATTTTATTTTACTAAATGTAGAAGATCATCTTTGCAGTAGCAATAAAGATTTGAATTTGTGCATCAGAACCTGTATTGTGTATATTTTATCTCTTAGACTGAGTTTAAGTGTTTAATAGATGGCACCATTGCCCACCCACTTTTTTAGCCATCTGGGTCCCAAGTATTTTTCTCATACATTAAAGATTTAATAAAATCCTTGAGAAAAAATGTAAGCCATGAACCAAACCAACCAGTTCCGAGGTGAATCACAACATTACAAACGTTGATTTGAAGCAAAAAAGTATTTGAAAATCAGACAAAAGTTCAAGACTGTACTTCACGTCTTTAATGGAGGGATGCATTACAATCCCATTGATCATTGTGAATGACTTCATTGAATTAAAAACTATGGAAAAATATAAAACTGTTGATTTGAAGTTATCAGTATAGAATCAATATATTTTACTGTAAAATACTCTGATATTTCAGAGTATTGATGATTGCGTCATTCACAATGTTATTGAAGCAGGTGGCCGCTTCAGAGAAGCTGCAGAGACATTCCTCCTTTGGCCATTTGGGCCAAGACCATTACAGTATATTATTAGTGTCTTGTTTTTAAATTCAACGCATTGGTTCAAAAATTGCATCCCCAGTTTGCCAAATGCTGAAGCTGTAATTGTCATTACTAATCTTTGCCCAATTTAGATGCTGATTCATTGAGTTCATGGCATAAGAAAATGAGTTAATTGTGCCAATACCATGCTCAAGATTGCCCTTACAAGTCTCGCAAAACATCCTCCGTGACTGTGTCTGCCTGTTGTTGCAGATGAGTTGACTGGTTTTACAGTTGTCTGACAGAGAAGATTTTGTCTCGAGTGATGTCACCCTTTCATTTGTCAAATTTGCGCTCATGCAGTCATCTCAAGCTCAATCTAATGAATTTGATGTTTGGTGTGATTTGATTAAGCAGAGAGCCCTTTCCTTGCCAGCAAACCCCTCTCTTTGCATTCGTTAGTGTCATCAGGACATTCAAAAACAGTCATTAACATAGTGCATCAGTTCACCTCTCCATAAATAAGTGCATGACTGTTAAGGGTCCTAATGTACAGTAATTAATGTGACCGTTTAGTTCAAGTATCTGGCAGACTCACAGTGAGGTGAATGATAATCATCTGTTTATCTAAATTGGTCAGATGACATAGAAACCTGCAGGGACCCTTTTGACATCCAAGTATGAGAAAGACTCACTGTGAATCAGGATGGACACATTTATCCTGAGAAAAATAAAAAAGGACAAATTCTCTGGTGCTCCGAGGTTAAGCTATGCAGAATGGGAAATACAATGCCAGTCAAAAGTTTGACACTTGACAATTTATTTCTCATGATCTTTAAAACCTTAAAAGCTTGATTATAGTTGTAGGCAAATTGTTCCAAGTACACATTTCTAGAAAGTTCAAATATAATGAACTGATGTCTTCATCACCATATGTCTCATATAGTACCATTCTCAGCATTCATTTGTATGGACTTACAGAAAGGCCAATTTAATTGCCCTTGCAAAATGCTGATAAACTCACTCCTGTGTCTACGCATTCTATATTAATTTGCCTATTTATTTGCGACATTTCTTGGCAAATGCAAACAGCCTATGACAGGAACTACATTAAGCTGTTTTTCACTATTTGGCTAAAAATTCCATGATTCCATCTCTATTGGGTTAAGATCTGGGCTCTGACTGGGCCACTCCAAAAGGTGAATTAAATTTTTTTGATTTAATTTTTTGCCATTCTGAAGTGAATTTACTTTGATGTTTATGGTCATTGTCCTGCTGCATCACCCAACATCTACTGAGCTTCAGCTGGCACAAAGCCGACCTGAAATTATCCTGTATGATATCTTGATAATATTGGCAACTAATTTTTCCTCGATGATGGCATGCTTTCCAAACCCTGAAGCAGCAAAGCAACCACAAATCATGATGTTACTTCCACTTTTACCTCATTGAGCATTCTGTGGTGTGCCCATGAAGTCATCTTGACTGGACAGCCTCTTCTAGAGAGAGTAGCCACAGTACTAAGTTGTCTCTGTGGACAGATGAATATCTAAACTCATGTAGATAGCTTTTCAACCCTTTCCAGCTTTATGCAAAGCAACAATTCTTGATCGTAAGTTTTCTGAGATCTCTTTTTTGAGAGGCATGGTCCATGTCAGCAGATGCTTCTTGTGGATAGCAAACTCAAAATGTTTGAGTGCTTTTTATAAGTTAAAGTAGCTCAAACCTGGGGGACACGTGACGCCATGCGAGAAGCAGAAGTGTGAGCTACAGCTCTGTGCACTTTGCTAGTTTTTTTATTATTTTTATGTTATAATCCGGTGAGATTTGATACAGCCAGTTACATACTTGCTCTTTGAGGTAAACATGGTAAAGAAGTCAAAATCCTCAGACTCTGTAGACATTAATAGACATTTACATGTCCAAGCTGAGGCCTCTGGCAGCCCTGCGAGCCGGGGACTTTATTTGGAAGGCATGTCGGGAGAAGAAATACAGCGTCAACTGTCCAACATCTCAGAGATGCTGACAAAGGTTGTTGCTGACTTGGAGGATCTCGCTGTAATACGTCGGTCGATTACGGCGAATGAAACAAAATTCTCTGAGTTGGTCATAAGAGTGACAGATATTGAGAAATGGATCGATTATCTGGAGTCATTGGAAAGGGAATTATCCGCTAATCCACCTGTGTCCAAAACAGACTTGGAACGCATTTTGGGAAAAAGCTTTCTTGGAAGAATCACAATATTTTCTTGTTCCCGAACTTTGCGAATTTGACAAGATTGTAACGTGATCAGTTAGTGGAATGTAAGAAACTCTTACATCAACGGAAGATCGCTTTTGCAAAAAAAGCCGGCCAAGATCCAAACCCGGCCAAACTGGGAATAAATACCATAGACGGCATCAAAGCACTTACATGTCCCAAACTGACACTCTCTTTCATAAATACATTGGAGTGAGGAAGCCATTTGATGTTTCTTATATTAGTGGACTGATTCGCTGTTCAGTGACTTGATTGTCTGAGGAAGCTGGGCGCCATTTTTGTTTCTTTTTGCATTTGCTTCGCCTAGCGGCTGGAGTTTGTTTTGTGGAATGACACTTCCTTTGAGAAACTTTTGCATTGACGGAAGATCGCTTATACACTGAAGTTCCGGCCAGATTAATAATGGGCACAATACATGGTAGCTCTGCCGTCATTGGTGTGTGAGTGTGTGTGTGAATGGGACACATTGTAAAGCGATTTGGTAACCGCTAATGTTAAAAAAGGCACTATGTAAGTGCAGACCATTTACCATTTACAATGGATGAGTGCAAAATATCTACATGCTCACATAAAGGACATCTTTTATAAAGTTGACAGACAGAGTAAGTCATGATATATTTTTTCATGTGGCCTCTGAGTGAGTTTGGCTCTTGATCATCCGAGGAACCGGGATGCCTGTTTTGTTTCTTTCCGTGCTGGAGTTTGTTTTGTGGAATTACGCTGCTTAGGGACAGTTGTGGATCATTCCGTTCGATCTTTGTGCTTATGCCTCCTGTTGGCTGGAGTTTGTTTTTGTGGAATATTTTTAAGGGACGTAAGAATGATTACGTCATCTGCTGCACTCATTACAACTGGCTCACTGAACAATTGTTTGTCTGTCCAAGGAAACTGAACAGCTTTATATTAGCTGTAATTTATTTTGTGGAGGAACAGACCTTCAAGACAGTTCTGTGAATGAATCTGCATGTTCTTTGTGTTTATTCTGCCTGTTGAAATTATTTTCTGTTATGTAATTTTGCATCAATTTTACACAATTTGTGCAGAAGCACCGTACTTGAGCAATCCAATGGCAAAGTTGTCACGGGGCTCTCGTAGCCATTCGTGGACCTTTTGAGTTTAGAGGGATGGACGCCGGTTGGTTCTGTCGTGCACATGGTTAATGCGCACATTTTTCTTTTTTCTGTTTGTTTTTTTCGTCGGGGAGGTTCGGGGTTTGTTTTTTGCACTAATGGGGAATGTGGTCTGTATAATATTGTTTTTGACTCACAATTTATTTATTTTTATTATTCAATGTATCAAATGATAATATGAGTAGGTTATCTTTCTCCACGTGGAATGTGAATGGGTTGGGGCACCCCATAAAAAGAAGGAAGGTTATTTCTGTTCTTAAGCATTAGAAATATGATATAGTGTTTCTTCAAGAAACTTTGAAAAAAAATTGGTAAGATATGGGGTGGACATGTTTTCTACTCTCGAGTAAGAGTAGGGGAGTCATTATACTGATAAATAAATATCTACAATTCAAATATCTTAAAGAGATTAAAGATAATTTAGCAAGAGTCATTGTTGTTTTAGGAGACTTTTGAGTTGGGACTATATGTTTTTTCATCAGTTCATAAGATTTATTCTAGAATAGATTTTTTATATCTAAATCCCTAATTTCATCTGTTGTGGATTGCTCAATTGGAAACATCTTTTACAAGCAAGGCTCCGGGGCCAGATGATTTTGCGCAGAATTTTTTAGACCTTATGCTACAGAATTGGCTCCACTTTTGTTAGAAGATTATACGGAATCATTAAAGAATGGAAAGCTTCCGCCAACCATGACACAAGCCCGGATCAGACATAGATCCAAAGCAATCCAAAGGACACAGATCCAAAGGACAAAGCGAGTGTAAAAGTTACCATCCAATTTCCCTGATCCAGCTAGATGTAAAACTTTTGTCAAAAATTTTGGCTAACCGATTAAGTAAAGTTATGACATCTCTTATACATATAGATCTGGTGGGGTATATTCGGGGCCGTAGCTCTTCTGATAACATTTGTCGCTTTCATCAATATCATGTGGTCATTAGTGAATGATCAGTCTGCGGTCGCTACCATCTCACTTGGTGCCGAAAAGGTATATGATATGGTAGAATGGGATTATCTTTTTAAGATTTTGGAAATATATGGGTTCGTGAGTACATTCATTGGTTGGATTAAGTTACTTTATAGACACCCGGTAGCAGCAGCACAAATGAATGGATTAATTTCAGATTATTTTACTCTGCATAAGGGAACTCAGCAGGGTTGCCTCTCTTTCCCCATTATTGTTCTGTCTGGAAACATTAGCAGCTACGATAAGAAAGGAGGATGATTATCCAGGGGTGGAGGCGGGAGGTGAGGCGCATAAGCTTCTGCTTTACACAGTTGATATTTTATTATTTGTCTCTGACCCTACTAGATCTATACCTTGCCTCCACAGAATTTTGAATTCCTTTTCTAAGTTCTCAGGATACAAAGTCAATAGGTCTAAATCCGAAGCTTTGGCTCTGACAGCATACTGCCCAGAAACAGCCTTCCAGCCGGGTGCTTTCCAGTGGCCCAAACAGGCATTAAGTATTTGGGTATTTTATTACCAGCAAATTTGTTTGATTTAGTTAGAGTTAATTTTGACCCTTTAATTAAAAGATTTTCAAGTGATGTGCACAGATGGGCTTCATTACATTTATTGATTATTGGGAAGGTTAATGTTATTAAAATGAATTGTATTCCAAAATTCAACAACTTGCTACATTCACTCCCTATAGATGTCCCCCTCTCTTATTTTAAGCAATTTGATAGCACAGCGAAGTCCTTCATTTAAAATGGTAAACGTCCCAGACTACAGTTCAACAAATTACATAGACCGATTGACAAAGTTGGGCTAGGCCTACCTTTTTTTGTCATCTTTAGCCTAGAGATTCAATTGCTTTTTCCAAAGCACTGTTCATGTTTAATGAATCAATTTTAGCTGTTCTAACTTCCACGAGACTGAGCCATTGATGCAACACCCCCTCTCTCCAAAACAAGTCATTTTTATTTGTATAGCACTATTCACAACACACATCATTTCAAGGCAGCTTTGCTAAATACATTATGCTTCTAAAGAAAAAGCAGTATTATAGAAATGTCTTTGAGTCATAATATTGTGATTTAAAAAAAAGCATGATTGTAAATTGTGCCTGAAAATTATTTTATTTATATTTAGAACCCAAGTGAGCAAGCCGAAGGCGACTGTGGCAAGGAACACAAAACTCCATAAGTTGCTGGTTAATGGAGAAAAATAATCTTGGGGAAACCAGGTTCCCTGTGGGGAACAGTTCATCTCTGACTAACAGCATGAATATCATGCCAATATTAGTTATTTATATGTAGTACAAGTCATGATTTAAAATTAGCAATGTTAGGGGCCAATGTTTAAACAAAATGTATTGTATTAATTGTAAGATTAATGACTAAAGTCTTACAATTGACATTCTTAATTACCTGCAGAAGTGCAAACAGTTGGATTGTCTATTGTTATTTGGCTGATGAAGTCTGCAATTAATTAATTATCTACATATTACATTTTAAGAGTATAGTCCATCCTTTGACCAAGGTGATGCAGGAAGAGGTCAGTAAGGTGCACTGCATTTCGTCTGTATGTTTGTGGCAGATTCATTTCCAGTGCAATACATCTTAAATCCAAGTTTCGGGCAGTGTCCAGTGAAGGATCCCATGTCTGATGGTTGGAGATGGCATCAGTTCATCCACTGTGAAGTCCATCATAGTAGACTGAAGTGATATCTGGCTGGCACAGGCTGCAGTTAGTCATCACCACTCAGCATCACGTAGTAGTGTGAGTCAGACATCAGCAGGAACGGAGTCGGACATCATGCAGTACCAGAGCTGGATCTGGCAGGCTCTTGTAATCTCAGGATATGTATCCCGAGGTTAAGACAGGGCAACAAATAGAATAATATTATTGTAGATGCCATTCACCTTAAAACAGGATTATAGAATATGAGATGTGTTTCCGGTTCCTGCAGCATAACTATGAGTTGATAGATAAATTAGGTGTACGTCTGGCTGAAAAGATTAATCTTTAGTCTAGACTAAAACTGAGAGAGTGTGTCTGAGTCCCAAACCATCTTCGTAAGACTATTCCATAGTTTAGGAACCAAATAGGAAAAGGATCCTCCTCCTTTTGTGGATTTTGACATTCTATGTATTATTAACAGGCCAGAATTTTGCTATCTTAGTGAATGTAATGGAATATGGCGTGATAGAAGGTCACATAAGTACTGTGGAGCTTGAACATTCAAGGCTTTATAAGTAGTTAGAATTGTTTTAAATGAATATAGAAATTTAACAGGTAGATAATGTGGTGACTCTAAGATTGGGCTGATGTGAACATATTTCTTGGTTCTAGTCAGCACTCTTGCTGCTGCATTTTGAACTAACTGACGTTTATTTATAGACCTTGCAGGACATCCTCCCAGTAATGCATTACAATAATCTAGTTTTGAGGTCATGACCGCATTAATTAGTTTTTTGGCATTAGAAACAGAAAGCATGTGTTGTATCTTAGCAATAATTCTGAGATGGAAGAATGCTGTTCAAAAACATTGGAAAAGTGTTTTTGAAAGAAAAGATTGCTATCAAATATAACACCTAAGTTCTTTGCTGTGGAAGATGACGTGACATTACATCCAACAAACACCGCACCAATACCGCTGAAACCAACACAAAGTAAATGGTCTGCACTTATATAGCGCATTTTTAACATTAACGGTATTCAAAGCGCTTTACACTGTGACTCATTCACCCATTAATACACACATTCACACACCAATGGTGGCAGAGCTGCCATGCAAGGTGCTAGCCTGCCATTGGGAGCAACTTGGGGTTCAGTGTCTTGCCCAAGGACACTTCAGCATGTGGAGTCTAAACAGACACTTTGGCATGTGGAGTCGTGTGGGCCGGGGATTCGGGATACATTATGTTTGTTGCATTTTTTTTTATTTGTATTCTTTGTGTGTTTGTATTGTACATTTATTTCCTTTGTATCTGGAAATCGATGTTTATTAGAATTATTAGAAGTACCAATACCAGTTAAATTTCACAATTCATTATAATAATTTAAACTAGTTAAATATCTAAAAGAACACACAAATTACAACAATGTCCTTGTTGCATGTTACCTTCAAGTATTTCTTAATTAAAGGTGTTGTAAGCATTTTTTTTCATGGAAAGGAATGCAAAACATTTTCTTTATGAAATAAGTGTCATGAGTTATTTCACCGATCTCTGTGACGGCACTAGACTCTGTAAACAGCAAACAAAAATGTGTATGCAGGCTACGGTCTCTGATGCTTTCTGCCTGTCAATCATTGTGCACGTTCTCATCGTCATGTAGTTGCAGCGAACTATTGATGCTAAATGCCATTTTTATGCCATGTTGCTCACAACAGTTGTCAGTTGAGGGCGCTATTTTGCTGCTGTTGATTTTGACAACCATTTCTACTCGATGTCGGACTCTGTAAAGCTCATTTGGTATCTTTGGTGTGCGGGGTTTTGGAAAGAGGGGGTGTGGGTAATCCAAATGGCTCAGCTTGTGGAAATATGGCTAAAATCAATTACAGCCCCTTTTATTAGACATAGCATCAAGTATCATTCAGGTAAATGAATAATTCAAAACGAAAGGTAACCTTTCATGTTAACACTCCCTTTGTTAAGGGTTATAAAGGGCTTAATTAATGATTAATAAATCATTTACAAATGCATTATAAATCACTGATATGCAGTTATAACAACTTTTATAAAAAGGGCAACCTTCATGCAATACATGGCAATAAGTGAGCAGGTTAGGTAACACTTTACAAGAAGGTTCCATTTGTTAACATTAGTTTAAATGAACTAACAATTAACAATAGCTTTTTGAATATCTCTTGTGGTGTCACTTTTCTTGTCTAATTGATGTCAAAAACATTATGCTACACAAAGTTCTGTATCAACTTCCTAGTCCTAGTTAACTAAAGTCCTCTGCAAAAACTTTTTTTTAAGGTCTTCATTCTCATTCACAGTATTTATCATATAATAAAACCTGATGACCATTAAACCATATTGAACTTTCTGTATATAAGTTTCTAATGTCGGTATCTTAATAAATGCTTTATATATGTCCACTTTACATTAAGGTACGTTTTCATAGTTTAAAAGTTTAAACATTTATAACATGTGATGTAAAATGGCTCACTATTTAGCAGGTATTGTATAAAAGTTACCCTTTTTTATGCATCTTCTTATAACTGCATATTAATGATGTATAATACAATCGTAAATTAATCATGAGCCATTAATGAGTCCCTTTATACGCTTTTAACAAAGGGAACATTAATGTAAAGTGTTACCAAACTCAGTATAGAGTAAATTGAGAACAAAGTTATCATGAGAAAAGAAATAAATTAAGATCAGTGTTTTTTTATTATTATTATTATTATTTTCTTATGAATATTGTTCTTTGAGTACTATTAACAACATAATAGACAGTGACATTTATTAGTCTATTAGGCTGCGTTTACAGTGCAAATTCTAACGCATACAATACAGCTATCTGATTTATTTTCATTTGATATTTTTGTCCTGCCTGTTTACATTCATTTTAGACATAACTGAATGTGTTGACATGAGAAGATGGGCATTTTGGCCCCAAAGTGCATTTGACGGTGGATATAAATGCTTTTGGCAGCATAATGGTATATAGTAACTGTACGTCATACATCATGTATAGCAGCAGTGCAAACCAGCTAAACCCTCTCTTTACACTGAAATCATTTGATGGTCAGACAGCCATGCAAGGACCACACTTACATCATCTAGAATAAACTACCTAATTTCCGATAGATCTATCATGGGAAATGGACCTTCACATGTGATGGATTGGTCCAATTCATCTAGTCTGTCATTAGCTATTACAACGCCATGAGAAAAGAGCAGTTGTGGTATTAACAGCAGCTAACAGGAATATTACATTCCTTCTTTCTGCGAATCATCATCAAAAGTCCTCCAGGGTTCATTTCCACACCATTTGATCATTACAATATCTATTCCTTGAATTTCAGTTGTTTGAGATAACTTGATAAAGATGTTTAAGAAATTATAGTAATTGCGCTCAAAACAAAATGCAATTTCTAGAGCTGGGCACTACTAGAATATCTTATATTCACTATTAAAATTTTCATGACTTTTTTATGATTTGATTGACTTTTCAAAACCTGGAAAGCACTAAACGTGTTAGCGTTTTAACAACAGTTGTTTCCAAGCACTCCCGGGACTAGCCCCACAGTGATCAAGCACGAAGCAATAATAACCAGGAAATCTTCCTTGAGAGAGCACATTGAAAACTTTGAGAAGAACCAAAACAAAGAGGAAACCCATCCCTGATTACCATAAGTGCAATGCCAGCTCCACACAAATGACTCAGTTCAGACAGCAGGCAACCACTTGTCTAGATTTCATCATCAGTTCAAGTGTGAAGACACACTAGATTAACCAGCAGTGGCAATTACTCAGGGCCAGCAAAACCTGCCTAATGCCTAATAAATAAATATTTGTTTCATCCTTTCATTCATTTACCTTTTTGCAATGTATTTTCAATCGCTTTCCACTAATTTATCTACAAGCGAATAGCAAACAACAAAATTTTATCCAATCAGAATTTATTTCTCGATTCTTAAGGGTGCACTATGCTTGGTGCGAAGTGGAGTTCATTTGACACCAGAGCTCGGGATAGTTTGGTTGGTGTAAACGTGTTTTTTTTTAACATGGGTGCACACCAGTGAACCGCGCACAAGTACACTTGAAAAGGTGTTCTGGAGTACGGTTCATGTGCCCTACTGTACTTTTCGCAGTTGGTATGAAAGCAATACATCCTACATCACAGAGGTGATACAAATAATACAATGTGAAAACAGACCTCCAAAATTTGTGCCAAGAACCGAGTACACATGTGCACAGATCCCAGCATGCAGGTTGTGTACTTCCAGGGGATCATGTGCAAGCCGAGCAACTGCCATTGAGATGAATAGGAATGCAAACAGATGGCTTTCTCCAGGTATTATAGACCTTGTTGGATGACATAACCAACCAAATCCCAAAACGAATTCTTATGTGGTGATAACAGTTATCTTAATTGAAATTAAAGGAGCAATAAAGTTGTCATAAAAGGTCAACATGTGTTCAATACATTTCCCTTGGACAGTAATGGTGGAAATGTTCAAAGGCTTTTTTTTTTGTACTGTAACTTTATGTGCCTATAAAAAATGTACTTTACAAAATAAACCTACCCTGATAAATACAGTATTCACTGGAGTTAAAAAAAAAGTGACAACAAGCCCTGGTCTCCCCTATCCTCTAATTAATTACCGAGTCAGTGGCACTTGACAGGCCATTTTAAATAGACTGTGACCAAACCCAACAAGAGTTCAACAGTAAACACATTTGCACATTCATTTGATTTGCCGGCATGTTGTCAATCTCTACTCTACTTTGTTTCATAGTCGATCCAAGTGTTTCATTGCAGTGACTCAGAGATGTGACCTGTAACAGTGAATGAGCTGTTTACTGCTGGAGACTCACAGTCCTTATCTAGACACATCAGACTTCCCATAGTCAGTTATTGAACATTACAGCACAATTTCACATGAGCTTATTGCTTTATTACTGTTAACAGACTGAGGCTACAGTAAATATGGACAGGTGGTTGGACCCCTATGAGGGTTTTTCTACCATGGTAATACCATGGTATTCTTAGAAGTACCTTAAGAGTACCATATAAAATAAATTTGTATACACTACCTGTCACAGTTGAACACACTTCAATTTAACCTCCTGAGACCGAACATGACTTGCTTTACATTTTAAATAATACCAAGCTATAGAAAGTCAGATTTTTTAATCAAATTGCTTATTGTGTTTCCAGGAGTGTTGGTTGTTTGTGTTTTTGAGGCGTTACAGACATAATGGCTGATTTTCTGTATGGCTGCTTTGGAATAATGTGATTTGGGGAAGCACTAATAAAAAAAACCTATACAAATAATAAATATGTTTTATGTTTTTTTTTTCTACTTTGGAAACCATATCTCAGTGTTCTCTCTTTGCACTGTCAAACAAACAAGTGATAGCCAGTACTGAATCATTTTACAAATCAGAAATATGCATAATTAATTCTGATTTAAAGTAATGGCCAGCATCATCCGATCACTGCCAACCATGTTAAAATAAATGTATTCATTATACATTCTGAATCTTAATTACTGATTACCATTGTCTTACGTTAATTTTGATTAATTTGGCTTTCCATATGGAACTACCACAGTATAGAAAAAAAAAATGTTCTTTCAAAAGGAAATCTAACTTTTTATATTAAAGTTAGATTAAAAGCGTTTAATTTACAATCTATTCTGACTATTTAAAATACATCTTGAATATCTGTACTAGATCTACTTGAGGCTAAACCATGATAATATAAAAATCTTTTTTTTTTTCTCAAGTCAGAAACACCTATGCACAATAAATAAAATACATGCATTTATTTATTTGTTGGACAATTACAATTTGAATATATAGCTGCAAGCAGCAGTTCAAGCTATAAAAGTCCATTAAGCACATATACAACCAATATTAAGAATTAAATGGACAGTCCATTAGCATCCAAATCAATGATAAAGTGCCTTAGTTTTTCAGAACCATCATGTTAGCTAGCAACACGAATGGCATTTTTTACATTCATGACTGTTATAGTGCCACTAAGAGGCAGAGGTGCGAATTTTTCCGCCAGAGGTGAGAATGATGTCCTACATAAATGTCCAAAATTTGGTGATAATATCACCAATATTTCCTTCAAGAGTTATAAACATGTAAGTAAATGAAGAGAGATTATCTGGAGTCTCAATATCAATAATTATCAAAAAAAGTTTGAACTTTCGATTCATCGTCACAATGGTACGCCAAAACGTTCAAAGTGGACAGATAATCTTTCCTCTCTGGTTTGGTTCTGATCGGGTGAATGGCCTAGGACTAGTTTAAAATTATAATTTTTTTTCTTTTTTAAATCATCATAAATATTTAACAAATGATTTGATTCACACCAATGCGTCATGAGGCAAAATTGTTCAGAATGAGGAAATCTATCGTATGGCATGAAGAACTAATGTCTGAGTGAAACATAGCAGTATATACAATGATTTACATACACACCTCCCGGTGGCAATTTTTTTTACATTTTGCACAGACCTCTTGGGCCAAGTTACAAATAGGCCTACCACGTTTGGTTCCGATCTGCCTTTTCCAACCCTATCTAATAGTTGCCAAAATTTGATTGGTTAATGGCGGCCAAGTTTTTCATGATAAGAGAATGCCCTCATAAACCTTGATGGCACCTTGGACAAAGACACAGTATGCAAAATTTCAGAATGACCCCCATACATATGTGTACCAAATTTGGTGATAACATCTTATTCCGTTCAGAAGTTATAACTGTTTTAGTAAAAGTGGCCAAGCCCACTATATATGTTTTGGCTTACCATTTGACAGTGAATCAAAAGTTCAAAATTCCTTTCATAAGTTTTCATAGTGGGACTCTGCTGAATCTTTCTGCAGTGGTCGGACAAACGACCTAGAACTAGTTAATTTTTATCTATTTTCTAACAATCCAAAATTGTGGGAAAACAAAAGGGTGGATCAAATATTTAATTCCAAAAGGCCATACAGTTCAAGAGTTATGGCCCAAAATGTAAATTTTGTTTAATTTTGTTCACTGTAGTGCCCCCCCTTTGGCCGATCAGAGTGCATCCATGTGTATGGCTAGCAAGCCAGGGTACTACTATTTCCCAAGGTCTCAAGTCTGTAGGCCTTCTGGTTTGGTGTGCACAATCAGTTTTAGGGAATAATAATAATAATAAATAAAGCTGCAAGCAGCAAAACTGGGCCAAGCCCACCAACATATGTCATGCATGAAAGTGTCACTGGGCAACACTGATTAGACTTTAAGAAAAGGAGCTTAAAAAAGGTAGAATTGCAAAAATTATAAATGATAAAATTTTGACCAATAGGTGGCACAGTTACCAAATTTATATAGTGCGGTCAATGTGTGGTCATTATAAAACACAACGTTTCATAAAAATACAGTAATGTGTTGCAGAGATATATCCACAGATGTTTTTCGGCGACTTGCCATCAAATTCGTTGGTGCACTATTCGAGAACCATTTTGTCTATCGAAAAGCTTTTGAGAAATTTTTGCCGTGCGTGTACATAGATGATAGGTCAAATCTATCAAATATTATAAGCATTTATAAACATTTCATACATTTTTTATCACAAACTTTAAAAGTACCCTCAGGGCACAATGCTGATGTTGCATACCAAGTTTTGTAACCGTATGCCAATGCGTTTGTAAAATACAGCCTTTTACAACAAAATTCTGATTGCCCAAAATGGCCGACACAGAAAAATTGGGTATCATTTCACTTATTATGCCACAAAGAATCTAAAGAGACCTCAAGTCATTATAGCAAGTTTGGTATCAATAAGAATTGGCATGGTGAAGTTACAGCCTCACGTCCATTTTGGCGTGCTCCCCGTCAAAGTCTTTGAAGCATCATTCGAGAACAGTTTAGTCTATCAAAAAGCTTTTAATAACTTTTTGTCCCCAGTGTCCCTAGATGATACACAACAAATTTTGTGTGAATCAGAGTTATGGTCTAGGAGGAGTTCGAAAAAATCTAGTTAGATTTAAATGTAAATGTAAATTAGACTCGGCATGAGCCAAGGAATCAGAGACAATTTTTATTATGGCCCAAAAGGTATGAGCATAAACATAAGTGCAGTTTTGAACAGTTGGTGGCACTAGAGCTTTGGAGATACAAACCACAAATTTGGGTCAGTTACAGTTCAGAGTGTCCTCTATCAGTGTGCCAAATTTAATAACTTTCCTATGTACAGTTCTATGGTCTGCCATAGACTTCAACGGCAGAAGAAGATGAATAATAAGAACACTAATGAAGACAATAGGTGTCTTTGCACTTTCAGTGCTTGGCCCCTAATGGCACTTTTCCACTGCACGCTACAGTTTGACTCGATTCTACTCACTTTACTTTTCTGAGTTTTCTTTTCCACTGCTGTTTAGTGCCGCCTCAACGTGGGTGGGATTATAGGCTGATCGTCATAGTTGCGCCGCCTCTACTGCCGTGAAATCATCTTAAATGCGATCTTAAACAATAAACAATAACACAACCGCTAGCTGTTAGCTACTAGCTTATTGTGCTGCATAAAGCAGTTGTTGCATGATGATTTTACACAAGTGTAACAGTTAAATTGGCCTGGTTGTTTTAGAAGCAAGCTTCTAGTAGCTGGTCAACTAAATAAAGGGAAGCTTTGAAGCAGAGTATAGATTTAACGTAACAAAATGTACTAACCTCCATTGTGGAGTCCAGGGCACTCTCCCTCCCATTGCTCGCCGGTCTAGATAGTGTCCATTTGGTCGAACCACTTCCACTTATACTTGATGGTTCTGTAGTCACTTTAAAAAAAGTTTTTTTTTAACTTTTCCCTACACTGTTGGTCTGGTGGTAGCCGTGTGCGGCCAACAGCTGAGACACTTTGTGAAAGACTTTTTCATTTCGTTCATCGCTAACGAGAGGAACGTCAGCACCTCGTTTATAAACCACGGCATGGTTTTACACACAGCCATTTATTTTTACAATTCGAAAGTCGCATGAACAAATGATACTGCTAACAGTTGTAGCTAACTTTAAAACTTCCAGTGACGCTGGTAGTGACGATTCTCTCAGACCAATCAGTAATCTGCACATTTAGTATCGGCTCGGCTCACTTGGAACCTCGACCGAGGTGGTACTCAAAAAAGTATCAGGTACAAGGTTCTATCCACAGTGGAAAACCCCAAAAAGCGAGCAAAGTCGAGTTGTACCATTCAGTGGAAAAGCCCCAAAATAATCCTTACAAATACAATAGAGTTTCAACCCTTCGGGCTTGAACCCCTAATTATTTAGTGAGGCCTTTCTTACATGAGGCTGAATACAGATATGAATATGTTAGAGGTCAGTTATAGGATATGTATAATTACTGTCATCTCTTCTGCTGCAGGTAGACCGGTCTTGCTTGCGAGGTTTAGCCTGTGTTAACTTAAATGGGATCAAACAGATTTAAAGGGCTGGGTGACTGCAGTGACGCAGGGATTTGTGTGCAATGACATATCCTGTGTGACAGCTGTCCCACTTTGACACTGAGCCTGGCCTCAGCCTCAACTAACTTGAGCATCCACTTTTTTCTTTTTGGCTTATGAATTTTGGACATGCCAGTTGTGTTTTTAAAACTGAATGCTCAGTAAACAGTGCACAGATGTCCTGTCTTTATATTAGATCAGTTTAATAGGAACTGTTTAAGACCATGGTTTTACTACAGTAATATTAATAGTAACCATGACTGTAATAACCATAAATGTCTTGTGGTTAGTATGATTTTACTCCAAATACCATGGTTAAACTATGGTTACTTATGTAAAACCATAGTTGTTTTTCACAACGGTCAAGCATGATTTTACTACAGTAACTACAGCTGAATACGGTATTTGAAGTAAAACCATATTAACCTCAAAATAAAAAAAATGATTACCATAGTTTTGGTTTTCCTTTATTATTACTATAGTTTCACTAGGAATATCATGGTGAAAATATGGTTACTGTATTAAAACCATGGTTTCTATCTGGCACCAAGACATTAGTAGCAGATCCTTCAAGTCCTGTAAGTTGTGAGGTGGAGCTGCCGTGTATCAGACTTGTTGTTTCAGCACATCCCATAGATGCTTAATGCGATTAAGATCTGGGGAATTTGGTGGCCAGGGCAACACCTTGAACTCTTCATCGTGTTCCTCAAACCATTCCCGAACAATGTTTGCAGTGTGTCATGGCGCATTATCCTGCTGAAAGAGATTTAGGAATGTGGCAAATTGACGTCCACATGAACAGCCGGACCCAGGGTTTCCCAGCAGAACTTTGCCCAAAGCTTCACATCACTACCAGCTTGTTGTCTTCACAGTGCATCCTGGTGCCATCACTTCCCCAGGTATACCGCCACACGTACAAAGCTGTCCACGTGATGTAAAAGAAACAGGGATTCATCAGACAAGTTGAGCTTCTTCCACTGCTCCAAGGTCCAGCTCCTACACTGCAGCTATGCAGCCCCATACACAGCTGGGTGCGATGCATTGTGTGTTGTGACACATTCCTCCTGTAACCATCATTAACATTTTCAGTGACTTGTGCCACAGTAGACCTTCAATCGGTTCTGACCAAACGGGATAGCCTTTGTTGCCCTCGTGCATCAATGAGCCTTGGGCGCCAAACATCCTGTCACCGGTTTGTGGTTTTTCCCTCCTCGGACCATTAGGTACTCACCACTGCTGACGGGGTCATCACACAAGCCTTGCAGTTTCAGCGATGTTCTGACACAGTCATCTGGCCATAACAATTTGGCCCTTGGCAAAGTCACTTAGTTCTTTACTCCTGCTCATTTCTTCTGCATTCAGCATGTTAACTACGAGAACTGATTGTTCATTTACCATCTAATCTACTCAGACTTTGACATGTGGCCTTGTTAGGAGATGATTAATGTTATTCGCGTCACCTGGGCTGTGAGTGGTCATAATGTTTAAGCTAAAGCTAAAATCTCTATGAATTTGTAATAATATCTAATTAAATGCCCCGATATGTTCCTTTTGACCAAACAAAGATGCTCAAATTATTCAAGCAAGGGTTTATGGGTATTCCCCATAAGCTCATAAATGTTCTTTATTGTTTGAGTATCTATCTATCTATCTATCTATCTATCTATCTATCTATCTATCTATCTATCTATCTATCTATCTATCTATCTATCTATCTATCTATCTATCTATCTATCTATCTATCTCGCTGTCTGTCTGTCTCTCTGTCTGTCTCTCTCTCTGTCTGTCTGTCATGAAGTGTGAATGCACGTCAGTGATGTGCTCTCATTGGGTTGCTCATGTAACAGTGGAGTGTGTAATAGTCGTATAGTGATAGGCGTGCCCTATGAGGCAGTACTGCCATATTACTGTCATGATAATATACTCTCAACCACTGCATGGATTTGTGACACTCTTCAAATCCGACAGAGATACACCAGTGTCTCTTTTCAGTTTATTTCTCTTACATGAAGCGCGCCGTGCGCTGATCAGACATGCGCGTCCTCTCTAATGCATCTGAACTCTCTTTATAACATCTCCAGGCAGTAGAACAGTTAGTTTGCTGTTTATTTGAATAGCTTTCGCGATGGCTGAAGAAGACAGTGCGATCAGTCGGGTTTTACCCTGTAATACCGAGGGTAGTAACTTAAGTGTGTTGAGCTGGGAGCAGGTCCAGCGTCTGGATCTCATACTGACCGAGAGCATCCCGATCCACGGCAGAGGAAACTTCCCCACGCTGCAGATGAAGCCGCGGCAGATCGTGACGGCCGTGCGGAGCCGCATGCAGGAGCATCGCATCCATGTGCGGGACGTGCGGCTCAACGGATCCGCCGCCAGCCACGTCCTGCATGAGGACAGCGGACTCGGCTATAAAGACCTGGACCTCATATTCTGCGTAGACCTGAAGGGAGAGACCGAGTTTCAGATCGTTAAATACATTGTGCTGGACTGTCTTTTGGACTTTTTACCCGAGGGGGTCAACAAGGAGAAAATTACACCGTTGACCCTAAAGGTAAGTGTGGGGTTGTTATGTTCAAATGCATGGAAAACAAAACGTTTTTCACCGTTTTTAATGTTTTGCTTTTTCTATATCACTTCAGTTGTCATACAGTGTGACAAATGCATATGAACTCATAAAAACGGAATGTTTCTCTACAATATAATTAAAGATTACCATGTTGATTTTTTAACACCGATATGATAGCCTACCGATAAAACGATAACTGAATTGCATAAATGATTTTAAATGTTACCGTTTATTTTTGACCCTAATATATAAAGAATAGACAAATAAAACACAACATGCATAATAATTATGTATAAAAGAATCACAATAATCAGGCTATGCCATTATACTTCTGTAAAGTAATTTTTTTTTTGCCATTTAACTGATCTGTTAAGATTGAACTGCTATGCGTTTATCTCTTGAGATGGATGGTTGCTACATAAGAGGTTGAGGAGTCTATGCAAACAATAGCTACATTAAATAAGGAAGTTACTTTACTTCATTGTCAGAGACCATTGATAGACCCGCTATTAAAGAAACAATATCCGATTACAAAAGGAAATACAAAGTCTCAGTCTACAAAAAATTTAGAAATATAGGCTATAAAACATGTCACACCACAGGACACTGCTTTCACATGACATGTCATGTGTGATTTTATTTATGCATAATGCAAGTTCAGGTTGTCTGCATGCTATTGTCTCCAATGACATTAAGAAGAAATGCAATTAGAGTAGTTTACTGACAGACTGGTGAAATGTTGGTTTCTGTTGGTAAGAGGATTGCACTAAACCCTATTAAAGCCGATCGAGCATTCTCAGCCTATTAGATCTCCTGTGAAGAATGGACAGGTAATGGAGAGCTGATATGCAAACTGATCTATTTGGTACAAAATGCATATGTAATTGGATGACCTCACTAATTTGACCACTTTATAAAATGAAGATAAATAAAACAGATAATTCTGACAAATTCTGATTGGATGAGCCAAGTTGGATTAACCTGTGCAATATTTTTGGTTTGATAACTCAATTGACAGCATTTGTGGCATAATGTTGATTACCACAAAAATGTATTTGACTAGTCCCTCCTTTTCTTTAAAAAAAGCTAAAAACAAAGTTACAGTGAGGCACAATGGAAGTAAATGGGGCAAGATTTTGGGATGGTTTTAAGGTAGAAATTAAAACTTACATTAATTCTTCTGTCAAAACGTGTGCATTCATTGAGCTGTACAGTTATTTTAATTTAAATGATTAAAAAAAAATGTAGTTAACATTTTTAGGGGCACAGTCCAAAATATTGGGGAACAGTCACAGTAAAAAAAAAGAAAATGTAACATTACTGTGTCACAACATATGCATAAGCATGTGCTGAGAAACTTAATTATGAATTACTACAAAAATCTGAAAGATAATATATAGGCCTACTTGATAAATGAAAAATCAGCTCATCTTCACTGAAAAACTTTTTCAAGTGGATAGCATCTCACACTTGCCATGATGCAAAAGTAGACATGGCTTGTCACCTTATGAACATCTGTCAACTGGGGCGGGCTGTCCTACAGGCGATATAGGCAGCTGCCTGGGGCCCCAACTTGCCCGTGGGCGCCCAATGAGGATATTAATAACCAATAAACCTAATATAATGTTATGAAAAAAACAATTACTTTTATTTTGAAATTACCTCTTTGAAATTCAGTGGCAAACATCAATTCTTTGTCTATTTTTTTGCAGGAAGCATATGTGCAGAAGATGGTGAAAGTATGCAATGATTCTGACCGCTGGAGTCTCATCTCCCTGTCCAACAACAGGGGCAAAAACGTGGAGCTCAAATTCGTGGACTCCTTGCGTAGACAGTTTGAGTTCAGCGTTGACTCGTTCCAGATTAAACTAGACTCTCTGCTTCTTTTCTACGAGTGCTCTGAAAATCCAATGGCTAAAACCTTCCACCCCACGATCATTGGCGAGAGCGTGTACGGAGACTTTGCCGTGGCTCTGGACCACCTGTGCAACAAGGTGATCTGCACGAGGAACCCAGAGGAGATCCGTGGAGGTGGTCTCCTGAAGTACTGCCATCTTCTGGTGAGGGGCTTCCGAGCCGCATCGGAATCGGAGATGAAGTCTCTTCAGCGCTACATGTGCTCACGCTTCTTCATTGACTTCTCTGACATCAGCGAGCAGCAGAGGAAGCTGGAGTCATACCTTCAGAACCACTTTGTGGGTTTGGAGGACCGCAAGTATGATTATCTAATGACACTTCATGGGGTAGTGAATGAGAGTACGGTGTGTCTGATGGGACATGAGAGGCGGCAGACGTTAGGGTTGATCGCCATGCTGGCGGTGAGTGTGCTTGCCGAGCAGAACGTCATACCCAATGTGGCAAACGTCACTTGCTATTACCAGCCCGCCCCGTATGTAGCAGATGGTAACTTTAGCAATTATTACATTGCCCAAGTTCAGCCAGTATTTACCTGCCATCAACAAACCTACTCCACATGGCTACCTTGCAATTAAGAGGCCAGCCCAGAGATAGACCAGAGATGTTGAAAATGCATTATCATTGCATTATCAAAAAAGATCTGAACCTGTTTAGCAATTTACCCTGAGTATTACAGTGCAGCCAAAGAGGCTGTTCACTTCCCCTATGTAAACTGTAACTGCGCTGATGATCTGTGGTCAGCTCTGGTGAGGTTTGCCTTTCCGCTGCAGACAGGGGTTCTTATCTGAAGTGAGTTGGCTGTAAATGACAGCCTATTTTACAGAACTTTGGAGGGCTACTTCTGCACTGCCTTTGCCTAATAATTGGCTGATCGTGTGGCTTTAAACTTACCAGCAGTTGTCAAGAAACTTCTATAAATTGCTGCTTGACACTGTCACAAACCTTCACTGTAAGTCATTAGATGCAGTAAAGAGAATTGGCGGCTTTTGGAAAGGACCCATCTTGATTAGGTGCACCCTTTAGTCCAAACGAATGCAGACATAATGCAAAAAACCTATTACAAACCATTTCTGAATTCTGTCAGTCTAGATAAGGGACAAAAATCAATTGAATATTTTATCCCAAAAACGAAAATTCTGGCAACATTTACTTACCTTCATCCCTTTTATAATCTATGGAGTTATATGGAACATAAAAGGAGTTATTTACTTTTGAATGTCCAAGCTGCCCTTTTCCATATGAAAGAGAATGGTGATTTTCAGTCAATAACAACTTGAAACTAAAAAACTATCATATGGCTTCAGAAGACTTGGTATACAGTGCGTGAATTCTATGGAGTACTTTTACGATACTTTTTGGAACTTGACTGCCCCTGGTTCCCTTGCCTTTATTATATGGTACAAAACAGTGTATAAGTGTTTGGACTGACAGGACAATAAGTAAATAATGACACATTTTCCAAAATGTTTTCCTCTTTAAGTCAGATACTACAACAATTGCAGTTTTTACAAACCAAAGATTTTAAGATTGTATCTTTTATACCCAGATTTGACAGTAAAATGATGTGATTGTGCTGTCTATATTTGTACATGTAAATGTATCTAAGTGCCTAACGTCAATGCAGTACGGTGAGGAAAAAATCCATAATCATTATACAAGACAAAGGGATAACACTTGAGAATGCATATGATGTGTCCTGATTAAAAACAATTTAAGTGTCATTTTTCTTTGCAGTTCAGCTTTTCGCTCTGTGCGATATAAGTGAGAGAAGATTATTTTGTTAAATGCTTATGAAGCAGTACATCTTGTAATTGAACTCTTAATTTATTGTTGTTGAGAGAGCTGATCTGACGTTTTGAGAAGTTTTGTATTAAAATTAACAATCTTGATGCGTGAATGCATTTTATTTGTGTAAAATTAAATATACTTTCATTCTACCCTGACTATGGTCTATTGCAAACAATGTTTTGGTTACAGTTCTCAGCATGTCAACCTCTGTGCCAGTTTTACAGCAGATGAGATCATGGGGCAAATTCGCAATGTTTTATTTTTTAAATGTTAATGCACATTTTCAAGTGATCACAGTAGCAGTAATACGTAAAATGATATGCAAATTATTGAGCAGAGTGTTTCAGTTGGGTTGGACATACAGAACATAAATCCAGTCTTTCAGCATTTCAAAGAGCCAATTAATTTTTGGGGTCCAATTGCGCCCCTTGGTGTGCTGCTGGCCCCCCTTAATTGGCGCCCCTATGCGTTGCATACATATATGTTTTTTTGCACCTGTGATATCAGTAATAACATTGTGACTATTGTGCAATTGTCTGTTCATTATATTAAGAACAGATTAGTAACTGTTAATTTATTTTAACACTTTAATTTCAGCAATCAAAGATTTGTAAATAGGCTTTCTTACTAATTACAATCATATTATAGTAATCTGCAATTACAGATATCAAAATTAGCATTTTTACTTAATGTAATTCAGTTGTTGTGATATCAGGAATGGACCACTTGCAGTAGTAAAACGAATAATTTGAATCAAAAATTATCATAACTAGTAAGAAATTTGCAATCTAACTAGTAGTAATTCCATGAGCTCAAGAATTATCATTTTAACTAGTGAAAATTGAATTATTTATATCTATAATGCATATTCTGCACATTATTAAATGTCGAAAGGGCTTGCCCAGAAGGGGTGCAGTAAAGTAGCCTACGGGTTTACACGGGCTGAAACCCAGGTGCCCACAACTCCCATAGGGGCCCCCAAATCCCATGGGAGATTTAAGGACATTTAAACGTTCATTTTAAACACATAGTTAATAAAATAACAACCCCAACTAGCAAGTGGAATGGTGAGCCCCGGGGACCCACAGTGCCCTAATGCACCCCTGAATACCAGCAAACCCAAAGGGCATTGCAAATACGTTGTAAAAGGCGCAACTGATTCTTAGTGAATTCCCCCACGTGCCTGGTGAGAGATGAGGGTACATGCCAGACTACGGCAAAAAACAAAGAAAACACTTATCTCGCAGTGAGAGAGAAGTGCGGTTCCTAGCTTTCTTGAAGGGCGGATATTTGCCGAGGCGCCTCTGATGGTGGGAAACTATTTGCTGTAACATCCAAGCAGGGAATTCGACAGCTCCTGCTGAAGCGGTCAAACTTAGACGTGCTGTGTTCATACACTCCCATTGCAGCTGCTCCACTGCTAAACATGACCCAGCATTCACCCTCTGTTAACAGAGTGTTAACCTGTTCCTGATTAATAGGTGGGCGGAAGGAAGTAGAATATATATGTTTAGACTTGAGAAAGAGACTTGAGGAAAGGAGAAAGATGTGTGAAAGAGTGCGAGAGGGAAGCGAGGACTCTGAAGAGGAGGGAGGGAGGGCTGGAGAGATGGGTGCAGCTGGTGAAGGGGTTTATCTCCCGCAACAAATGTCTTTTAATCAATGCTGGCCATATTGTATTATTATGAAGAATCTAGTTGAACAGACACAAGTGTTTTTAATTGGAGAGAGAAGCACAGATAATATCGTTTTTCTTGGCTGGAATGAACTGTGCAGTTGGGATTTGAATATTTTTATTAGCCTGATGTCATGAAAGCGCTCATATCACTCAAACCTAAACCATTTAGATGTTGAAATAGCAGAATAACATTATTAACAACACAGAATATTGTTTTCAGGACAGTTACACACATTTTACCCCTTAATTATTATTACCGCAGTGCAAGAAAGAAAATAAGAGGTAAAAAAATATATTATTTACATTTTAAAGTATTTATACATTATAGTAGTATTCCATTGGTATTGCCATTCAGTTAAAAAAAATAACTTTCTATAACATTTTCTATGAAGCCCATATTTATAATGCATTGAAATGCCTCATAATACACTATAATAAGTTATAACTTCTCATAAATATTTATAACTACAGTTTTAATACATGATAAGACCTCCCCTATTCATGGTTATACTTGAGAGTATAATGCATTATAAATTAACATCCAGTTTTAAAACAGCAGACATTAATAAAGTTAATCATAACAGTGATGGTGTAAACAGTCATATTATATTTGCCTGCTTTAAGTAAAGCTACAAAAGCAACATCTTCTTATAAAAAGCCATAACATAAACTTGTAACATACAATATATTACAAATAAAACTTATATATTGGGAGTTATTAATAAAATAAGTCTGCAAATAAGATGCACAATCATTAAAGGTTATTGAATAGAGTCCAATATAAAATCAGTTGGATTTTTTTTTTTTCCTTTTTTCTTCGGTGTGTTTACATCCAAGAAGATTGGCTACATCTGTGTTCAACATTCACATTTTTTTTTTCTTGAGAGAGTTTCTGACATTTTACCGTTGTTGCTTTACAAGTGCTTTTCAATGTCTCAAAACTGACATTGAATATGCGTTATTTTGTACTTTGTATTGTAGAGAACTTCCAGCATGAGTTGAGATAAAGATGTCTTATAACCACTTAAAAATATTTTATGGATGTTTATAAGAAGCCATAGCTTTTGTCACTTTACTTAAAGCATACCTAATAAATATATATTACACATATATATAATACAAAATAACTTCTGCAGACAAAACTGGATGTTGCTTGTGTTATAATGCATGGGTTTTCAAAGTCAAAGACAATGTGCCTCATTTGTGACCAAACATGTTTTTCACGTACCTCACATACGCTAACAGCTGTGCGCAGATGGCCACATCAGTGGATTCGTCGATCTGGAGTGCAAAAAATGGGCTGTTCCTGACGCTGTCTAACACTTGCTCCTTCACATCCTGCGCCATGTCAGAGATGTATTATATAGAAGTATTATAATGTATTATAATTGTGGTTACAATTATTTATGAGAAGTTACAACATATTATAAGGTGCATTATGTGACATAATGCCTTTTCAATGCATTATTAATATGGGCTTCATAGAAAGTGTTACCAATAATTTTACAACTGCATGTTTTTTGCTCTAATATATTTAAAAAAATATTATAGTAAAAATGAAATGTCCGGACGTGTTGCAGTGATGAGAATTGGTGGGAAAATGTGGTTCATGTAACAATGTATAAAAATATGGTCCTAAATATAGGCTTCATTTTCTTTATGCAAAATATCATTTAAGATTTTTTTTGTTTTGATTGATTTCAGATTTAATATGACCAGGACATTTGTTGTTACATGTTTCATGAGAATCACCCAAAAATAATTGATTTGTGAGCAGTGAAGGTGAATTGGAAAATTCATTTGAATTTCAGAATATTTATATTTGGTATGTTCCTAAGTTGGTTAGTTACATAGAAATAGTGCAGAATCTTAATTATTTCACAATAACACATTTCCTTTGTTTTAAATGTTTCAATATCCTTGCAAAAATTCTCATATGCTTTCTGCTTATTTCCATTATTATTATTAATAATCATAATAATACAAACTTCAGATGTAAAATTTGTCAATCTTTTGGAGCCCACTGAATGCTTCTGAGGATGTGCTTGTTAAATTGATTGACATCAGTGAGTTGAGGTTCAAATGAGGAGAAGTTCAGAGGAGGCGGCAGCTCGACAGCTGCCCCATGAGGCCTCTGTATCTTCCAGATTGATGAATTTGCTCTAATTGCAGTTTAATTTCTGCTGACGGGACTGCTTTAGCCACAGACTCATGAGTCCAGCAGGATTTCTCTAGGATTGAAGCTGTATTGCCCAGATAGGCAGCACAAGTTTACTCTAAATCCAGGTTTTATAAACCTGTTTTAGTGTTTTAACATGTCTGCATCTCATCTCCAGCTGATTTATCTGTGGTGCTCACTGGCCCTATACAGTTCGCCATTATTTGTGTCTTAACATTTTGAAAGTATCCTGTGGATTTTCCTGGCAGTGCAATGTTTCACTCACTCTGTGGAGTTCAGAGCAGGTCATTTCTTAGCATTGCTGCATATGATGCAATAAGCTTATGTTCAAATGTCTTGTGCAAAAAAGACACGTCAAAACATTCTCTTTTAGCCAACCTCCACACTATTTGTGTGTATTTGTTTCAGGGAATTTAATACTCATTCTGCATTAAATTCTTTGTTCAAGCTGTTAAATGTCGATTTTTTTTACTGCTTATTTTGTGCAAAAAAATAAATACTAATAATGTGTTACATGGTTTGAAAATTTGACACGTTTTCCTTAATAAAAATAAAGGAAATGTACAGATGGCAGAATGCCCTTTTGATGCATGGTAAGTTTTCATTTTAAATGAATAATTGTGAAAGTTTTAAACAGTTGTCAGTTTACTGTGTTTGTTTGGTAATTAATACAAAATTATCTTAAAAAAATATTTTAATTGCTGGTTTTGAATTGGGAGAGATTGAACACGAGAGGTCGGCCGATAGTGGATTTTGTCGATACTGATAACTAAGGTGGTGCTAAGAACTGGCTGTGCCTGATAACATTAATCTTCCGATAGTTTTTAAAATCAATTTATACAAAGTTAAAAAAAAAATAGTATTCTTTCATTACTATAGTGGGCAAAAACTAAGACTTAAACTTACAAAATAAGTAAAATACAAGATGCAGTTTTTTGTTCAACCAAAATACAAATAATAACAAGAAAAATGATTTGGTGTTTAACGTGGGACTTCTATGTATAACCAAGCCATATCTATCAGCAACTATCAACATAGGTTTTGCAGATAACAACCTTTCAAAAAGCAACTAGTACACAGAATAATTGGTAAAAACGATACACTGGTCTGTCTCTATTGAACACGTCTCTACTTTTGGACCCAATTTCCAGCACACAGAATAAAACCTTGGCTAGAGTCTACACTGCAGTCCAATAATAGTGCCAAGAGTGAGGACAGAGCTTTAGCAGCTGCAAGAAATATCCGCTGGATAAAGATGTGGGATTTGCATGCACAGACAGATCTTAACACTTTTGTGCCATAAATTGTATCATGCCAAACCAACCACAACAGCCTAGAAACAAGATACTACTTTTCATTTAGTAAGTAATTGGATAATGCACTGTAAATGTTCTCTATATGGTATAACAATGAAAAAGAATGAGATCATTGCGTGTAATGTCTAAAGGTTGATATTGTGGTAACTTGATCTAACATTTAATCACTTTTAAATCATTGCAAATTTATATAGCTAATTATCATCCCAATTTTCAATTTTAGACTAAATACTTATTTATTGTTGCAGGGGCTTGAGGCCCCCATAAAAATACCTACTTTTTATAGATTTGAATAATAATCAAAGTGGTCTTACAATAGTTGCATTCACACATACAGCATTTTCCAGAAAATTACCTACAATTTCCAGTTTAGCGGTCATGTGTGAACACTTTTGAAAATACTGGTAAATTTTGCTCTGGCAATTTTCCATAATACAAAGTTGTATCATTACCTATCATTTCCTTATTGGGAAATGATTGGGTATTAACCTTACCCCTAACCCAAACCCTTACCCCAAACTTACCCGTACCTCAACCTCAGTAGCAGAAAATTTGGATCTTGTGAGAATTCTGCAGAACAACATAACACAGTAAATGTAGTGTACTCTGTGTATTTTAATGTCATTACATTGTAGATAAAGACACCAAATATAAAGTGTGACCAAAAATATATATATTTTTTAAGCTTGATATATTTTGCGACCAGAAAAAAGGACATTGTCCTCAAAGGGGGCCTTTAGCCCCATTGTACCCTACTGTCAATTAGCATTTTATTGCAGAACAACTGTTCTGAAGAACTTTACTGCACTTGTAAAGTAGATGCCAGTTCATTTTACATTTCCTCAAACCATTCACTGAGACATATTACTTGAAAATTAAATAAATAAATAATCACAATAAGACCAGGAACGTGTATTAAGACAGTAAATTGGGCCAATTTTGATGTCAAAAAACATTTACAGGTAGTCTTAAATTGGGAAAATTCCAAACCAAGTGGCATCTAATTAACATCTTGCAAATAAACCAGTTATTTAGCATTTTTAATCCAATTTTGTGCAAAAACATTTGTCAGTTTGATAAAATAATAAGAAATGAAAGAGATGAGGTCTACAATACATCTCAAGAGATATCCATTAGCATTCCCAATTATCTCAATGACATTTGCTCAGCTGGAGCATGCTGATGGGCATTTAGTTCAGCATCCTGGTTCATTGCACTCTTTTAAGAGTCCTCCAAAATATAGGGCCCTGGTAAATGGGGGGGCTGCTTCTATCTCCTTGTGTACACACACTGGCATCCTTGTAGATCACAAAGAAGACCAGAGGAGGGTGCCGGCCGAGATAGATGCGACGCTGGGGGATTGGAGTACGCGCTGCGGCCGATGGGCATGGATGCCAGGCCGCCTTCACCACACACTCCCGGTGATCCAGGGAAGCTGAGCCACCAAATAAGCTGCTGCCCCTAGTGCCACACACTACGGAGAAGACCCCGTCCATGTCCTGGATCCTCCTGTGGACAACCCCCATCCTTGGACAACACCCCATTTCACCACAAGAACACCAGATTCAGATATTTTGAACACTATTCCCCCCCTGGACACGTGAGCATTGCAACATAACTAGCTACAAGTAAACATAAATCATCTGTGATCAAAGTACCATTGTTTTTATTTTATATGATTAAAGATTACTCAATCTGATGAAGTTCTGAAATTGAACACTAATTATTTTGAGTATGTTTTGAACACAATCAGCAAGCAGGTCAAAGGTTGTTTGGGTTGATCTATGTCATAAAAACTTAAATAACTTGAAGACTTTTGTTGATTTTATAGGTGGTCAGGCTTACCACAGCAGACGCACTTAGTGAACAATAAACGCATGTGTCAGTGAGATGACATTTGTGTAAAACCACAGTCAACTGGACATTGATATAACATCAGCAGTCTCCCAGGGCAAGAAGACCTTTAAACGGGTCAAACCTTATCATAGCAAGCTAAGAATAGAGCAACCTTCACTGAAAATGTTTGCTTGATGAACCATTATTTTGCTGAATGTGACGTCACAGCTCTTGTGAAATGTGCAGGACAGCAAAGACTGAAATTATTTCTGGATGCAGCATAAATGTGTTCATCGGTCGATCTGTTCCAAATTGTAATGAACTTCCTCCTATTATTGCTGTCTAGGAAAGCAACTCACTAGGTTTGGAAATAGAGCTACAGACTTCTGACCTTATTTATGACCCAGAAACATTGGAGAGAGCCAGAACACATGACACAGAATCACAAGCCATTTGACAGTTTATTTTTGAAATCAGCCACAGCAGAAAAATTGGCAGTCTTGGAGTGTGGTGAATTGCTACAGTACAATGGTAGGTACTGAGTACAAATATGTTTTCACCATCACTTAATACATTTTCCAATCATGGACTGGAGTGCTGCCAGCAATTCCATGGTACTTCATCCCTTTCGTTTCTGTGAGGTATTTTTTCCAGATGAAGAGATTTATGGAATTGGAGAAACACTGAAGAAAAGCGACACTGCTTTGCAGCGCTGAGGCTGAGGAATCTCCATCATATACAACACACTCACACACTGCATTTTTATAGTTTTATAGTTAAAACATTTATGAATTCCTGAATTTATTAGGATTTTGGTATGGACTCCTAAAACCTGATGATCATGTTATCCAGCATGATTTTGTTAAGTAAAAGTATTTACTCATACTCAATGTCACAAATTTGCTTAATTGTTTAGTGATAAGTTGAAAGTTATTTAGTTAAAGTGCATGATCTAATTAGAATTTTCATTGACTTCTGTACCCCTACTGTACATGCAAATTCTAAAAAAGTGGACCATCCCAATATGAAAGTACTATACCACATGTAGAATGTGTTTATACCCTACATCCAGTTTTAGGTGTAATTAACCATGATTTACTGCACATCTGTACAACAGTTTAAACAATCAACATTAACAGTAGATGTTCATAGTTAATGTGATGAACTGGTTACTCTCTGCTTGGACACCTGTTTGAACTTGTGGGGAACTGACTTCATACACACACTACAAATCACCAGTTGCTTTCATGTGTTTGCAATAATGGCTCAGAAAACGTAGTTCTAAAAATTGCTCTGGCATCTTTTGTTTGCTGATGACACTTGGTAATACAATGAAATGTATACATACAAATACTTGGCCACTACATATGTACGGAGTCTCCTCAAACAGTTATTAACATGAAAATGACATGCTTTTTCTTATCGTTGTTCATTTGGAGTATTTCTGTGCATTGGAGGTTTTTCAGATTGCAGCCAATGATATTTACAGAAACACTATAATATTATTATAGGCATCTTTGCTTTGAAGTGCCAAGGCAAATTCATTTATGTACCACATTTCAAAGTTCATAGAGAAATCTCACCATGTTTGGAATGAACCCCAGATATTAGTCCATTAAGTGATTTATAGACTAGTAATAGTACTTTAAACTTGCTTGGCAATAGAGAAGATATGGGAGTCATCTGCATAACAATGGTAATCGATTTTGTTTTTTTATTTGGCCTAGTGGGGGAGCACATATAGAACAGTAATAATCCAAGTAATCCCCATCCCTGTATGGGCTACATCACTCTATTCTCCTCTCCATCAATAGTTGGTGTGTGGTGAGCGTACTGGCGCACTATGGCTGCGGTCACATCATCCAGGTGGATGCTGCACACTGGTGGTGGTAGAGGAGATTCCTCCTGTACTATGTATAGCTCTTTGAGTGCCTAGAAAAGCACTATATAAATGTAAGTAATTATAACAGGAGAGGTCCAAGGACTGGGCCCTGTGGAACACCAGCTTAATTTTCAGCAGAACGATTCTCTGCTTCCATTATACACGTCTTGTGTCTGTGACCCATGAAAACATTCAACTCTTGTGGAACAAATAAAAAAATGTATGTGCTCATCAAACCCTCCTATAGACAGAGGGGTAGTGCTACTAGAAGACAAAGACTACAGGCCTGCTATATCTTACTTGTCATTGTTGCTTATGTAACTTTGTCGTTTAATGGTTCTAACAGACTGGGTGAAGTCTGGGAAAAGAGAGAAAGAGCGAGCAATGTATTTAGTCGTACAATGTCAAAAACACAAAGAAAATTGTCCATTTAGATAAAATATTTCAAACGAATTTCAATAATTTGAAATAAATTGTTGAACTATTCTGAACTATTATGACTGTCATCTATAAAATCACATCAACATACAAAAACAAAAGTAGATGTAAATAATTAGCAAATTATCATGGCACAATTAACTCTGCACTGGAAATGTCACAGTACATTTTGATGTATTCACTGTCAAGTCTCAAGTTTTCAATATGGGTTTGGGACGGCACGATGGGGAGTAAATAATATAATTTTTATTTCTGAATGAACAATTCCTTTAAACTCATAACTACAGAGAACTGAATCTTCTGAAATATATCAAATGTGAGGGAACAGATCTAACAACAGAATAATTCATTATGGAGCAGGGTTAGGGTGTTGTTTAGACCCCTAATCCTGTGAGCAATGGTAATAGCGATTCTTTTCATAGCAAACACAGCTAATGAGAGAGCAAACATGAAATGAAAACACTGGTGTTGGTTTTTAAAGTCTATTTATCAAAAATCATTGATCAGACATGAGCACATCTCAGACAGCAGCTCTGTTTTAATAAGGTCATTTCTGCATTCTGGACGAAGAGGGTTTGTCTCACACCACACTCTTCTGAGGGGTTTCACAGACACAGGGTGGGCACGAGTCACTAGACTAAATGTCATCTAGTTTTGTGTGATCCTGTCCCCTAGAATGATTTTCATGAGAAAACAAAATACTTTTTTAAAGGATAGGCTTAGATTTTAATAGCTTGAAACTACTAAAAATAGCTATTCATTTTGTCTCTATAATTACCTTTTCCTAAAAATGCCTACATGTTAAGTTTGAACTAATTTCTCTATTTTAGGCTTGTCTCTTAGCCAGACTTTTTAAAGGAATATTTCATCCAAAAATATTTTTTGTGTCATTATTCACTCACCCATGCATTAAGTGCAAGTGAATAGCAACTCCGGTTTCTAAAGCTATAAAAAAAAATAGAAAATACAGCATAAGTAGTCGATCACACAAAGTGGTCGTACTGTATGCCTTCAGTAGACATAGATTCATTTTGTTTACTTGTACTACCATTTTTTTATATTTTGTTTTATGAGCTTTACAGACCTGACTCATCATTCACTTGTATTATACATAATTGTAATGTTTTTTTTTTTTTTATAAATCATCTTTTGCGTTCCACGATAGAAAGAAAATCATATGAGTTTGGAACAAAATAATGGCAAGTATATGTTTGTTAATTTTTGGTGTAACTATTTCTTTATCTTCCCCTCAATATCAGCAGAAAGTGTTTAAATGAAAAGAAAAAATCCTACTTTGTACTTCTACACATATCATAAGGTTAATACCAGTTTACCACAGGTTTTTTGTTGTAACACTAAATGACTAAATTTAGGCATGACACTCTGAATACCACAAACTGATAGGTTCTTCAAACTTCAACCAATCAGCTCGGTCACATGTGATATGTCAAGCAAATCAGCTCACATGGTGTAAGCTGATTGGTCCTTTAACGTATAATCTGGTAGCCAATCTACTTTTGAACTCTCAATTTGCCTACATTTATATTTGCTCAGTTTGCTAGTAAGCTGGTTTCACTTCTGCAAATTTAAAGAGTTTTCTCTGAGCCATCTAATTAGCCACACCTCCTCATTCCAAATCCCACCGCCACGTGCCGCACCCATGCTAGATGCCTCCCTGGGCGACTGCCCATGTCACTCATGCCTAAATCCGCCACTGCTGATTCGCAAATGCAACACTCTATCAGTTGCACAATTTGGTGAAAAATAAGTGTTTATGAACTGATAAACTGCCTTTTACTTGTGATTTTTGTGAAAGTGAATAAAAGTCGTTGTTGTAGTGCTTCTTCGGGAAAATACGTACCACAATACATACAATGTGTGTTTGCCTGGCCTAAAAAACAGCCAGATACCCCGGCCAAAGAGTTACATCAGTGTAACCAGGGTTGGGAGGGTTACTTTTGAAATGTATTCCACTACAGATTACAGAATACATGCTGTAAAATGTAATTTGTAACATATTCTGTTAGATTACTCAAGGTCAGTAACATATTCTAAATACTTTGGATTACTTCTTCAGCACTGGTAGATTTTTCACTTGTTTTGACTATAAAAACTCAGAACAGTAAGACAACATACACATGATAGAAATACATTCTCTGAAAAACTGAAATATCTTATGCAGTGTTGTTTCTAAAACAAGATACATCAGATTGATCTTGTTTTAAAGATTTTTTGATATTTGTACAAGAAAACAAGACAAAAATTATTATCAATAATATGATTATTGCCCTAATATCAAAGATCTTACTAAAAAAAAAAAATAATGATCTAACGTGAATTTTCTTGATGAAAAATATGTTCATGTCTGGTAACATGTGCATGTAAAATGGCTAGAAATAGCATTTTAGCTTAGCGTAAAGCTAACAATTTACACAAGGTTTACTTCTCTGTCTGCTCATATGAATGTAAAGCATCATAAGAAAGTGTTTCACCGCTGTTCAAATGCACTTTGGATCACATCATTTATATGTATAAATGTTTTCCATCTGAAAGCACTAAATATTAAATGAAACAAATTACAAAAAATTGCAAAGTAATCTCTTCAGTAATTAAATATACTTTTTGAATGTAACTGTATTCTAATTACCAATCATTTAAATTGTAAGTGTAGTGGAATACAGTTACTTATATTTTGTATTTTGAATACGTAATCCCATTACATGTATTCCGTTACTCCCCAACCCTGAGTGTAAGCCAGTACTGTGAATCAAAGAGCTGCTTGCTTTCCTCACAGCTAACTTTAGGATTCCCTCAGGGATGGATACATGAGAGGTGCAGTTAGTGATTTCAGGGTGAATGCTTGCATACTCAAGCCTGAGGTGTTCCATTCAGCTTGTTAAGCATCATATCAGAGCTGTAAGGATGAGTGAAAGGGCATTTTTTGTTTTCCGTACAGGACTGATGAAAGATGTGCTATGTGGCGTGTAGAGACAGGGAAGATTGTGTTTAGGGTGGAACCACTCATTTTGGAATAAAAGAGTGCGCTGTTGATATTGTTTAGGCCAAAACTCTACCTCTTAAACTAGATAAGAGTTTCTGTGGGTCTCATCCAGATGTTTTATTTTACCCAGAAATCAAATTCTATCATTTGGTATTTGACATTGGAGTCTTGTCTGAACTATATAAAGGCTGTTATCAGGAAAATGGGGCTGTTTGTGTGCTATAGGCTCAAATAATGAAACAGGAGCAGATTTAAAGAAAATACATATGCAAAACAATATTAGTGCTGGGAAATAAAAAACAAAAACAAAAACAAAAGGGCCTATACAAAGTACTTTCCTACAAATCAAAGTTTGAATGAAATCAATTAAGATTATTTTATTGTGTAAAGACATTAAGCAACAATAAAAGACAAAATCATATAAGAAAAGATATAAAGAAAAAGAACAAGAATAAGGAAAAAATCATATCAATCAGACAAAGAAATTAGAAGATTTACTGCGATACAAGAAACATTTTAAGCATTTTTTTTTTTAAATGGCGATTTGCAGTTCTTTAAGTACAGAGGCAAACAGTTCCGAAGAGACGCCCCCCCCCTATATGAAATTGCATATTGAACAAGAGATGTCCTGAAAAAAACTGAATGAAGGTTTTCGAAAGATCTTGTGTGGTAATGATTGCAGATTTGAATATATTATGTACCGGTTGTGACTCTAAATTCGGTAAAGGAGTATCAGGTATTTTTGAGACAAGTGATGGGCCCACCTGGACAAAAATAATTATACGACTAATTGGCAGCCTCTTGATTCCTGTTTCACTAGTATGTTTAAATTCAATATTTTAATTTTTTTTGTGTGTTCTCTAGTTAATTAAACCTTTTATAATTTTCCATGTTCTTGTATTGTATTGTGAAAATACTGTTATACCTAAGATAGAAATGTAGAGTAAATATTATGACTTAATGGAGAGGGATTAGTAAGATAGGCTCTACTGTATATAGCATGTTTCTATTTAATAGCTTTTTGAGAGTATTATTGCATCAAGGTTTCTGTTTAGATTTAACCTGCTTATTATAAAACGAAAATGATTGATCAAACGCAGATGCAATTGTGTCATTGAAAATAGAATATGCCTTTAATGCATTTCTATCAGACTGGACACTCATCCAATTATATGTAGACATAACATTTGTAAATGTATCAATATTACTGTTCCTAAAATGACTTGTTTTATCTTTCATTGGGTAATGCTATAAGAATTATAGTAACAGGCGTATGGTCAGAGATATCAGTATAAAGTATGCCACTGGATATGGGCAGGGATGCTGCATTAGTAAGAATATTATCAATCAGAGTTTTTGTGGAAGATGGTAATCTAGTAGGTTGATTTATTTTATTATTAGAATTAGTGGGCCTCTAGATACAACCTAGGATAGTATTTCCCACAGAAGTACATTTAAGTTCAATATATAAAGCTTCAGTTTCAGAATCAAGTAGGACTGAATCAGAACAGAGTGAAATTTAAATGATCTTTAACTAACAGTGGATCACCTCTTCTAAGCCTATCAGATCTATAATAGGGTACAGGACGATAACCGGGCATGAAATACATTGATGACTTTACATTAGATAGATAAATATTCCATGAGGGTTTCATAGTCCTTTGACAAACGCTGTACGTTTAAATGAATAAATGAAAAGAATTTAGTATTGTGTATGTTCATTTCATCAAATAAATTCTTCAAAGAAGTATTCTTATAATATCGACAACATATATTTACATCATTAGAATGAGAACTGATATCAGGATCAATACAGGAAAACTTAGACACATGTGATAAAATTATAGGAGGAATGATCAGATCCTATTTGAGAAGCCAGGAATCAAAAGGATTGGAGATCTGAGGCAGTCCAAAAGTAAACACACAAGGGGAGATGTACCTATAGACTGCGAAGTCGAAAACTTGGATGGGCACACAATAAGCTGGACATACAGTATCTTAGATTGGCAGGCTTGGGGAGTAACGGAATACTTGTAACTGTAATCAGGATGCAAAAATGTGTAACTGTAATCCGTTACAATTACATAAAACTCAACGTATTCAGATTACAATTACATTTGGTAAAAATATGGATTACTAGCAGGATTACAATTTTCAATATATAAAAAAATAAACAAAATATCCTCCTGACATCAAATGATAAAGACCGCTGCTTGCTTTAGAGTGGTACAGATATGATCAGACTGTGCTTTCGAGGCAAACGAGGTCAACCCATTTAAAGGGCTGTTTCATCGTAATGACCACTCGAGAAATATTATTATTTTTTGTGGAAATTCCAACATTCTTGTCACTTCAATGGAGAAAATTAATACAACATTACAGTTCAGTAAAATGTATACTTTCCATGTTGTGCAAACGCAGTGTTTTTCCAAAGACCCGACCTATAATATAAAGAAGCATTTAAAGGTAAGACCCATACAAAAATCATGTTAGGTAGGATAGTTAAATTAGTCATAAGTGTTCCCTAATTTCGCCGTCCGACAGTCTGTCGATTGTTTTCTTGGGAGCAGGAATTGTGACGCCAAAGTGCGTCGGCCCACCGGGAAAATGCCCGGTATGCCAGATTACCAGCCCTGAACATGAACAAAATCATATTTTCCTCCGCAATGTGCTCTTTCAAGCTCCACTAATTTTCCATCCAATTTGAGATGATCATTGAAGAAAAGTCATGTGGACACAGAAGAAAATAGCAACCCTCACAGAAAGTCTTGTGGTTTTAATGGTTATAAAGGGAATTGTGTTGTTTTTAATCGTCATTTTTATTTGTAAAGCGCTTTTCACAACACACATAGTTTAAAAATAGCTTTACCGAAAATGATGCTTTAACAGAAAACAAAGCTGTAATGTCTGTAATATCTTGAGAGTCATTATTGTGCACTTGTTAATTGTGCCTTAAAATAAATAAATCAGTAAATTATATTTGTATTTAGACCCCCAGTAAGCAAGCTGTAGGCGACTGTGGCAAGGAACACAAAACGCCATAAAATGTTGATTAATGGAAGAAAATAACCTTGGGAGAAACCAGACTCACTGTGGGGGTCTATAAAACGGGGCTAATATGATCATATTTCTTGGTTCTAGTCAGCAGTCTGGCTGCTGCATTTTTAACCAATTAATGTTTGTTTATTGAACTTGCTGGACATCCTCCCAGTAATGCATTACAATAATCTAGTCTTGAGGTCATGAATGCATGAATTCATTTTTCGGCATCAGAAACAGAAAGCATGTGTCATAACTTAGCAATATTTCTGAGGTGAAAGAATGCGGTTCAAAAACCATTGGGACATTCTTATGGAAACTACTGGTAAAGTGTTGGCTTCTATTGGTTACATGTTATGTTTAGTGGTGGATACCATAAGGGACCAATAAATATCTGTAATGGAAACCAATACAAACCATTAAATACTTAATGGAATATGGCCCAAAAGACACAACACTCATAATGGTATTTGTAGTGGAATCCATTAAATCTTTTTTTAGTTCTTTAATGCATAGACATTTGAAAGTAAAACAATTAAATATCAGCCAATTTGCATGTCCTCATTACATTTTAATTAATAATCTTGAATAATTAATAAAAAATCGAATTCTACCAAAATTTTAGCTTTATTTGAATTTAGTCAACAATATTTATTCTAATGTGCTTTATGCTTTTTTCCCCCAGAGAATATTGTCCCAGCTCTTTCAGATGTGACATTTCTCGCTTTAACCTCCTGAGATCCAAGCGTGACTGCTGTGTATTTTTAATTTCCCTTTTTGATAAACATGCAAAAAAAAAAAAAAAAATATATATATGTATATATATATATATATATATATATATATATATATATATATATATATATATGTAGAGCAAATATTTTTCCTAAAAATGTATGTCCTCATATAAGGGCAGCAATACTAATTGTGAAATTTTAAATAATACTAAGCTATAGACAGTCAGATTTTTTTTTAAATCAAATTGTTTGTTTCCAGGAGTGTTTATTATTCATGTTTTTGAGATGATTTTCTGTATAGCTGCTTTGGAACAATATGTATTGGGAAAAACACTAATAAAAAACTATACAAATAAAAATAATTTAAAGGTGCGTGTAAAACAGTTTAAGGATGGGCAAGGAGGAGGCGAGAACCGGTTTGTCAGTATAAATGATATTTAATGAAAACTTAAACCAAAAGCATAAACAAACACACACATGACGAACATGCCCGTAATTCTCTCTCTCTCGTGCCTCATCAGGCCGATTGGGGACCGGCCCCGCGATATTCCGACCGGCCCCGCCCCCCTCCGCTCCACACTCCTCCCGGCATTATCTCAGGCCGGGTGCCACCGGCATGACGTACACCCCCATCCCTGGGGCGGGGTGTATCTTGCGTCCCGCGTGGTCATCCCCGCCTTCCTCGCCCTGGGAGGAGACAGGAGGGGAAGACAACAACAACAAAAAATAGGCGAGGGAAAAGGCCAACACGGTGCAACAGAGAGAGAGAGAGGAGAGAGAGAAAAAGCTCACTCACCGGTTCTCTGATGTACCGTCGCGTGGTCCTCGAACGCTCCTCCACACTCAGGCGGACGACAGCCGCTCCAACCCCGGGCGAACCGGAGTGAAACCTTCGACCCCCAGCGGGCAGAACGTGCCTCTGCTTTTCTGGCAGCAAATGGGGACACTCCTCCGACCCTGGCAGCGGCTCTACCGCTCCAGGCTGTCGGAGAGTTTCTTCCCTCCTCCCCTCGAGGACGGCGGTTTCCCTCGACCCCTCCGCATCTCTGGGGACGGCAGGGCACTCCTCTGCCCCCGGCAGCGGCTCCCTCGCTCCAGGCAGTCGGGTTATCCAGTCCCCACTTGCCCCGCGGACGCCGGCCGTTCCCTGCACCAGGCGGTCGGGCTACTCCGTCACCCGGAAGATGGCAGCGGCGCTCCCCAGGGTGGACGGCAGTGTCGAGGACTCTGCGATGGACATCCCTCCTCCTTCCCGTGTTTCGGCACCAATGTAAAACAGTTAAAGGATGGGCAAGGAGGAGGCGAGAACCGGCTTGTCAATATAAATGATATTTAATGAAAACTTAAACCAAAAGCATAAACAAACACACACATGACGGACATGCCCGTAATTCTCTCTCTCTCATCGTCACCAGCCGCCTTTATCCCTTGCGCGCCTCATCAGGCCGATTGGGTACCGGGCGCGCAATATTCCGACCGGCCCCGCCCCCCTCCTTTCCAAAGATTCAAAAAATTCTTGTTATTAATGACACCTGTGGCCGTTAAGTGAACTGCAGCCAGATACCTGTTGCTCGTGCGCACACTCCATTGGGACACGAGTATCGACCAAAACAATGACTTAACGTACAAAGAGACTGAACATGATTCACCGGCATCATGCTGACAGATGAGATATAATTACATTATAAATTAAAATTACACAGTTATGATTGTTTTACAACATACTTGAGACTGTATAGTATATTTGACTCTCCAGTGCTGGAACAGGGCTAAAACAAAGTGTGGATATAGGTCTGACTATGCGAGACTTTAGTTTGAAGTAATCACCTTTCTTTTCATTATACTTTGACTGTAGTTATACGATAGCCTATGTCAGCATTAGCTATCTAGCCAGTTTTATCAATAGCTGTTAAGGAAATTTGGTGGATGATGACAGTATCTGTTTATAAATTAGACTGTACATTATAAATATGTTGACACAATTCAGTATTGATGTGATTCCATCACAGATGTAATTTTGATTCATCGATGCACATATTTTTTATAATAATAAAATGTATTTTCTGTATAAGCAAGTTACGTTGCACTAATAATGCTTTTTGCATTATCTTGAACATTGTCTAGCATTAATTTCATGTGTTATTGTATTTTACCTTGCTGAATAATTACAGATTAACATTATTTATTACACAGTAATTTCCAGAACAGATCGTAGAAAAGTCAGTAAGTAGATTTAACTGCAGCTGAATGAGAGGGAAGTCAGAGGTACCAACAGTGTGTGCGAGTGAGATTTAAATGCCAGTCTTAACAAGATGATAATAAGTTGCAGGTGCGTGTGGTTAAAACACGGGTAAGTGAGAGCAGGTGATTGACGGAGAGGGATGTAAGATGGAAATTGGTGATCAATGGGGGGGTCGAGGATGTTCTCCCTAGCAACCCACGACCTATCCTCGGGGCCATACCCCTCCCAATCCACCAGGTATTCAAGGCGCCTACCATGACGTCGGTTGTTGAGGATGTAATTGACAATGTAGGCCGACCCATCATCTAGGAGCAGTAGTACTGTAGTACTGGACTCTGTGGAGGAATCAGACAATGAGGGTTGTAAAGGTTTTAACAGGGAGACATGAAAACTGAGGTGGATACGGTAAGTGCTAGGGAGTTTGAGAAGGTAGGTTACGGGGTTTATTTTTTCTAACTATGGGGAAATGATCAATAAAACGGGGACTTAACTTCTTGCAGGGTAGACGTAGCCGGAGGTCTCTGGTTGAGAGCCAGACCATCTGTGCAGGTTGGTAAATTAGGGGTGTTGACCTCCTGATGTCGGCCTGGCTCTTCTGGTGCCGTACTGCCCTCCAATGTTGTGATTCTTTGAGGGTCAGTTTTATGGTGAGCAGTTCTCGATTCCATATGTCATAGTTCTGCTCCGCCTGTGATAGCTTCTGGGAGTAGAAGGCGCAAAGATGTAACTTAGATGGGTTCCCCTGCCGCTGGGAAAGCATAGCTCCTACGCCTGTGGGAAGCGTCAACCTCAACTATGAAGGGTACCATAGAATTTGGGTGGGTAAGTACTGGAGAAGTGGTGAAGGTTTTCTTCAACTTGGCAAAGGCAAGGGAGGCTTCTGGGGTCCAAGGCAGGTTCTTGGGTCCTTTCTTGAGCAGGGAGGTCAGCGGAGAGGCTATGGAGCTAAAATTCAGGATGAAACTTTGGTAAAAATTGGCAAACCCCTGGAAACTTTGAAGGTCCTTGATGGTTTTCGGAATCTGCCATGTCCTGACTGCATCAAACTTCCCCTCATCCATCTGAATCCCTTGTGGGCTGATGTTATAACTGAGGAACTGGATGTAACTCTGATTAAATGTGCATTTCACTGCTTTGAGGAACAACTGGAATTTCCGCAGACGCTCTAATACCAGGGTCACGTGCTGACAATGGCCGGTCTGGTTCCGGGAGTATATCAGGATGTCAACTATGTACACTAGGACGAAGCGGTGGAGGTACACCCATAAAACCTCATTCATGAAGTCCTGAAATACGGAGGGGGTGTTGACCAGGCTATACGGCATGACCAGTACTCATTGTGCCCAGTAGGTGTTATGAAGGAAGTCTTCCACTCATCCCCCTTCCGTATGCAAACAAGGTTATAAGCGCTGCGGAGGTTGAACTTGGTGAAGACCGTTGCTCCTCTTAGCAACTCCAAGGCAGCGGGGACGAGGGGAAGGGGATAACGGTACTTGACCATGCCGTTGTTCAGACCCCGTTAAGCAATACAGGGCCTCAAACCTCCATAATTTTTTTTGCACGAGGAAGAAGCTGGAAGCAGCAGGGGAAATGAATGGGCAGATATAACTTTGAGCAAGAGCTTCCTTGATGTATCCCTCCATGGCCCTTTGTTCCGAGCAACAAAGGGTAAATCCTTCCTCTGGGCAAGGGTGCACCTGGTAGAATCTCAATGGCGGAGCAAGTTGGGAAGCTTCCTTGGGGCAGAAGATGTAAAGATACTGTTGATTGCAGGTTGGAACATTCAGGGGACCGTCACTGGCTGGGCTTTCGATGGTGGAAGAGAAGACATTTATTGTCTTGGAGGTAGACAGGGCCTCTCCTCTTTGATCTTGATGACAGAGTAATGGCCAAAGAAAGGTTTTGAAGCAGTCCCATTGCAGGATTTCACCAGCCATCCAAGAAAGAATGGGGGAGTGATTGCAAAGCCAAGTATGACCCAGAATGATGTCCACAGTCGAGCCCTACAGAACTATAAACTCAATCTCCTCAAGATGCATGAAGCCCAGGGTGGTATGGTGACAGATGTATCCTTTTTCCAGTGGGTCTCCGGTCATAGAGTGAATGGGGAGGTCGGTGTCTTAGGGGAACTTTGTGAGCCGGAGCTTGCGGCAGAGGTTTTCAGAGGTTTTCAGCCCTGGAGTCAAGGAGTGCGCTGATGGTGAGGGACATATAAGTAGTGGACACATTAACTCTTGTGCATAAAGGGGCATTACTTGCAAAAACTGTTGCGATTGAACTCATTGCAGGGCGTGTAGGCTTCAAGGGGCAGGTAGCCACGAAGTGTCTGTTATTGCCACAGTACTTACATAACTTATTGTGGTATCTCCGGTTCCTTTCCACTGGAGTGAGATGAGAGTGATCGTGTTGCATGGGCTGGGTTCTGGAGGGCGATTGCTGGGCTGGTAGTGAGCTGCAGGGGATTGTAGGGAGGGATATTGGGGCAAACAAGACTGCATGCAATGAGCCACTCATATGGATAGCTGGATGAATCGTTCTAATCCCATGGTGTCATCATACGAAGTAAATTGCAGTCTCAGCAGCAGATCTAAGCCCTGGCGGTATGTGGTCATCAGGGCAGGTTCGTTACATCCACAGGCCTCTGCCAACATGTGGAACTAAAGAGCATAATTGGTGACTGTCTGCCTTCCAGGGCGAATGCAATTAAGCTGTTTAGCCACAAAGGAGTTGCCTTGGGGGGATAAAACATTTCTTTGAAATTACTTAAAAAGTTATCAAGTGTTTCTATTACTAAGCCTCTCTGAGCTCTTCTGGACAGGAGGGAAATCACATTCTTGAGCGTACAGTGGGGAAGCGCTGAGACTGCATTTCCAGAACGAGTTGGCATTGTAGGATGAAATCACCACAATCCCCATAGGTCCGGAATAAGGGGCTGGATTAACCACAGGGCTGACACGAGATGGGAATGGAGTGGGTTCGGGTGCAGGAGCAACTGGTGCTGGGGGTGTGGCTTGTTGTGTGAGGTTGGGTGTGTGAAGAAGGGTTGCTTTGAGCTGACGCACCAGTTCTAGGAGCAGATCTTCATCTGGGCTAGTGGCAACACCCACTGAGTTCATATTGCCTTTGGTCCAACATTTCTGTAATGATACGCATACACTGAAGCTGGAGATGAACCCAAGTGCAGGAGTTTATTGAACAGGACACTGAAATAGGCAGGTGAGCAGGCAAGGTAAGTATACAGGTTAAGTACACTATCTTTTTCAGTCTAGGATCAGACAAGGATCAAGGCAGAAGGCACCAATCTACAAGAACCAACAGGTACCGAAACAGGTAACTTCAACATAAAACAGGATCACAGATAAGTCACATCTTGTGCTCAAACTGGTAACTTCAATATCAAACAGGATCGCAGGTAAGTCACATCTTGTGCTCAACATTGGCACTTCGAAATCAAACAGGATCACTGGTAAGTCATGTGCACAATTAAAAGAAAAAAGTTTCCTGAGCATACAGAAGTGCTCGTAGTTGAACAGGTATGCTTCAAACAGGTGGAGTAGATATGCGGTAAACTTGAATACCACAAAGTCACTTATCTAATCAGATGAGGATAATCCAGGTAAGTAGATCAAACGTTAACGCCAAATTCGCCGCATAATTCCTTTAGTAATTTCCAGAACAGATGGTAGAAATGTCAGTAACACAGAGAAGTAGATTTAACTGCAGCTGAACTAGAGGGAAGTACAAGGTACCTCACAACAAGGCTAGATGCCAACAGAGTGTGCGAGTGAGGTATAAATGCCAGCAAGATTATAATAAATTGCAGGTGAGTGTGGTTTAAACATGGGTGAGTAAGAGCGGGTGATTGACGGAGAGGAAGAGCCCAATATGCTTGTAACAGAATAAACATACCTGACATTTAGTATAAAGAGAAGATCATTAAAATTATTAGAAAGTTACGAAACAATGTAGCTTGCAATTCGTCAGCATTAGCAGGCAAGATCACGTTAGCTAAAATTATGCAGATCATTCCTTTTGGCACTATATTTCACATGCTTTGCAGTTATGTAAGCTTACCTGTCCAAAAAGAAGAATGCTAATTCAGGGTTTGTTTTGATCCCCAAAACCGAATGAAGCTCCCTCCAGGAATCAAATGCGCTGCTGATGTTCACTCTAGTTTCTAGTTCGACCACGTTCCCGCTTAGGCAGACAGGATTCAGTAGAAGTTTGAACCAACCCGCGCCCTTTGCATGAAAATCACTCTAAAGGCTTTAATGGGCAACCTAGGAAATTCAGGAAAGGCTAATTTATTAAGTTGCGTTACTAGCTGTTCACACATTGGCAAAAAATTTGAATATTATATGAAAATTGTTACATACTGCACCTTTAAAAAAATTTACAATTTTTATTTTTTTTTACTTTGGCAACAAAATCTCAGTGTTCTCTCTTTGCACTGTCAAACAAACAAGTGATAGCCAGTACAGAGGTATTTTACCAATCAGATATTAGCATATTTAATTCTGATTTAAAGTAATGGCCAGCATCAACCAATCACTGCAAACTATGTTAAAATAAAATTATAAATTCTGAATCTAAGTACTGATTACCATTGTCCCATGTCTGTCAAACATGTTGAGTGGTTCAAACATCATCTGCAGCCTGAAACTGAACTTTTGATGGGAAGTTTGAAAAGAGCTGTAGGATGCTCCCTTGCTCCCTCTTTAGTGAATGCTTTTTGGATAAACCCATTGATTCTCAATGTGATAATGCACAGTGAATCTAAGGGGGGAAAAGGCCTATAGTCCACGTCAGTGGTCATTGTGTTTAACAGTATGCCGTTTTGTGATAAATTGCTCAAATATTCAAAATGGCATATTGAATAAAACTAGAGATGCTAATCTTTTGACTCAAACAGGTTTCAATGTAAGTTAATCAGGTTTCCTACCAGAGGTGGTTTTGTTGGCATTTCTCCCAAAGACAAACTCAGCTGAGATCGGCGACGTGTTGCTTTGTCACATGACTCTGTACATCAAAAGTTTAACACTTTACTGACAGCACAGAATGTCCTGAATCAGGATCAGTCGATTTAAATGAAATTATTAGGGCTGTCAATCGATAAAATTTTTAATCTAATTAATTACATGGTGTCCCAATTATTTAATCGCATATACAAATATTTGCTGAGAAAGCCCCTCATATAACAATAACTCAATATATAATGATTATACATATTTATATAATTATATAATTATACATAGCTATCTTTAAATACTAAACAATTATATATATATATATATATATATATATATATATATATATATATATATATATATATATATATATATATATATATACAAATATTCAGATAATTAAAATGCATTACATTCTTGGGGCATAAGAGTTCATCATTGATAAGACAATACAAAAAGCAGCTTTAGAATACAATGTATTGTACTCTTTGTGTACTACCATATTATTGATCATAAGTCAATCATTGTCATACAGTTCACAGCAATCCATTTCACAAGTGAATTTGTCAATCAGTTGGAGATTTATTATGAAGGCTTGTTTAAGGGCCCGTCAATTTACACCTACGTCAGACGTCTCGGGTGTGTTGCGTCATAAACATAAAATGTTTAGGTCACTGTGTCAAGTTAAATATAGTTTAATACTCAATCTTTAAACACATCTTGAAATATTTTAGATTGCATTTGCGTTCCTTGGAGTATTTTGAAGGCAAGAACGTAATGCATGTTTGTGTTGTTCTGGCTACTGAAGGTTTTTCTTCCCTGTATAAACTGCACGTTGCCACACAGCTGAAGTTTCACTTACTGCCCTCTGGAGTAAACAGGTGGTACTACAAGCTTGCATTTCTCAGGAATCTTCCTTATTATGGCATGCGATTAATTGCGTAAATTTTTTTAACGTGTTATTTTTTGTAAAATTCATCGCACTGAATTAACGCATTAAATCAACAGCCCTAGAAATTATGCATAACGTATAGTGTAGCAAAAACACAGTCCATGCAGAAGAATGCAGGGTTGCACAAGGTTAAAAATAATGGTTTCATGTTCAATCAAAAAGGCTTTCCTTTTCCTACCTTTTTTGTTGTAACTAATGGTGCATTTGCTATTGTATGGTATATTTTAGAAATTGAAAGGGCAACTTTGCCTGCATTATATCACATCGCCTTGTGTCATCTAAAATAGTTATACTCACAAGGATGGGACTAATTTCTGTTTATTCCTGGAGTTAACGTGTGGATAAGGGGATTTGGTTTGGACCGTTACTGGTATTAAAGAACTGATTGCATCAACATCAACTACAAGGTTTCATCATTCATCTACAGACTAATTCAGATAAGCTTCATCACTTTCACTGTATGCAACTCTTCATTCTCTATTTCTTTTGTATTAATAAGAGTTTTCTTGTATTTATTTGGGTTCATTTCTATGATTGGTTTATGAAATATGTTACTTTAAGTTGTATTTCTGATGTACATTGCTCTTTATTTCTATAATATATCCTCATTAAGAAAATCAATTGTCTGTTATATTGTTTTTTTATTTTGAACTCAACCAGTTTAGTGATTAGTGATAAGTTGGTATGAAGGTCCCTCCCAAAAGATTTTCAGATTTATAGTATACATTTGCTCAAACATTTAATGTACAAGTAATGATAATGACTGATAGTTTACTAGGCTGTAACCACATATTTAGGAATGGGAGAAAAAAGAAGAACCATTGTACATTTTTAAATGAATTCATAACATTTTATATATAAAACCTTTCTACAATCTTCTTGAAAAATCTTGCAGAAATACTATTTTTATTTACTCTTAAAAAATATAGACTAGATTATCCTATTGACGCATTTGTAACTCTTTTTTTATTTTTATTTAAAGGAATATTCTGGGTTAAAAACTAGTTGAGCTCAATTTACAATATGTGTGGCATAATGTTGATTACCACAAATTTATTTCAACTTGTCCCTCGTTTTCTTAAAAAAAAATAATAAAAAAAAAATATCTGGGTTACAGTGAGACACTTGGAAGTGAATGGGGGCCAATCTGTAAACGTTAAAATGCTCACTGTTTCAAAAGTATAGCCTTAAGACTTAAACAATATGCATGTTAACACGATTTTAGCATAATAAAACAGCTTAATAACCTTTTCTGTGTAAAGATATTGCCAATTATACAGCTTTGTTCCCATGATGACATAATGGTGTAAATGCTAAAACAGGATTTTAACAATTTTCAGCATCAATAATACACAAGTTTTAACAAAATAATGAAAGTGCTTTTATAAAATTATAAGCTTCACATTCAAACCCTTAAAAAATTGGCCTCATTCACTTTCAGTATAAGTTCCTCACAGTAACCCAGATTTTAGCTTTTTTTTTTTTAAAGAAAAGGACAGACAAGTCAAAATAGTTTTTTGTGGGAATCAACATCATGTAAATGGTGTCGGATGAGCTTAACTTGTATTGAACCCAGAATATTCTTTCAATAAGGAATGAAGTTGAAGATAACATGCAAAACATATGATATGTGCGAAACCGTTTCCAAGGGTTTTATTGCAGTGAAATTCTTGATGCTGAACCAACATTTCTCCAAAACAGTGTGAACATCTAAAGACTTCAAATAACAGTGAATGAAGACTGACAGCAGACAAATGTACCCACTTTCAGATGTGTCTCAGCAGCGGTCAATCAATGAAATGTCATCTCTCTTCTCCTGTCCATTGATTTTTTCCACTTTGAATCTTTGCCAAAACTTTTCCCAACACAGCTGTTTTAAATTGCATTATCTTATTAACTTTTGAGAGTAACAAAATCAAGAGTTTTTAATGAGTTTCTAGGGCTTTGAAAACATCACCAGATGCTGTAATCTGGTCACATAACTGCTCCATTTATCTTTGGATTTGCTTTTGAGGTGCTGTGCCAAAAAGATCTTTGAAACCCAGTGACTACAATTATCCATGACAGCAAGCAGGACGTGAGGAAATTATCTCATGCAAGTTACTTTGTAAACGTATTAATGGTCAAGCTTTATTGGAATTTACTGTGCCCTGTTTAGCGTACTAAATGAACGGTGGACCGAGAATTGACCGTTTGCAGCAGTTCCCGAAAACAATGTCATGCAGTCAAGTTATTTATGATGTATTTTTTTGTAAAGTGCTTTTGACAATACACACTGTTTAAAGCAGCTTTACAGAAAATCATCTTGTAACTGCTTTATAAGTCATGCTGTCTAAGACTTGTATGACTTTCTTCTGCGGAACACAAACAAAGATATTTTCATAGTATGAAATTTTCATCAAGAATGAGACAGATGTTTGCGAATGGGTCATTGAATTTTTGACTCAATCGATTCGTTCACAACACTGAATCTTTCAAAACACGACTGAGTATTGCTGTGAGATGCGCTATGTCTATGCTGTGATCTTACATTGGATTCATCGGATCTATTTTCGCTGCTAAAATAGACCAAAACAGTCATTATTTCGTCTAAAATGTAAGTGACTTAATATTATTAACTTGTTTGTTGAACTGTCATATGAAATCAGTGTCACATTTTCAATCGTGAGGGGATGGTAAATTAAGTGATGGTCAATTGTCAGCTCTCTTGGTCGTCAGGTCGTGTGATGTATGTTGCTGAACTGTATTCAAATGTTATAAATATAAAAACACCACATTTTGAACTTTAACTGCAGTATGTCAATTTAGTTTATTTGTGTGTGCTGCGCTCATAGACTTTAGAAAACGGCGCTCATTTGTTTGATTTCAACCTGTCTTTGCAAGGCCGCGAAACTCATATTTTGCTCCTTGCAGACAAAGTGCACGCCTTCACACAAAAACTAGACCTCTGGCATGGCCGCATCAGTCGAGGGAACTGCGACATGTTCCCCAGCCTTGCAGACTTTATCACTGATGCAGGCACGTCACACGATTTCTCCTCCCTATTTCAATCAGTGTCTGAGCACCTGTCAGCAATGAGAAAACAATTTGCGATGTACTTTAAAGAGGATTATCGCTCTTTTGCGTGGGTTCGAGATCCGTTTGTGTACACAGCAAACAAGCTATCAATTGATATGCAGGAACAGCTTATTGAGCTGAAGAGTGACAGTAGACTGAAGGAACTCTTTAGCTCCTGCCCTCTTTCGTCATTCTGGGCAGCATTGATGCAGGAATACCCTGAACTCTGTGACGTCGTCTTGAAGATTCTCCTTCTTTTCGCGTCGACATATTTGTGTGAGGCAGGATTCTCAAAAATTACTGCACTCAAAATGAAATACCGCAATCGTGAACAAATCGAGGATGATTTGAGGCTATGTTTATCAAACATTGAGCCAAGAATTGAGGATCTTTGTGTCACATTCCTGTGTTGTCTGCCCCGTGTTTTCTGTTTCACATGTCACTTATCACGTTCCATGTCACGTTTTCCTTGTTGTCCGCCCCGTGTTTCACTGTCTGTGTATAAAGCTACATTTCCCATGTTTCCCGGCCCTCATCACTGCCTGCACTGTGTTATTGTCCGCACCTGTTCGTGATTTTGTTATTACCATGTCTGTCTATTTAAACCCTGTTGTTTTCCCTTTCCTTTGTCGTTCGTTTTCGTTTCATGTCCGCTGTTCTCGTTCCCTGATGTTTACTCTTGGTCTTCTGATTCCCCTTGATGTTCGTGGATGTTTATTCGTGTTCGTTCTGCCCTTCATGGATGTTTTCCCAACTTGTGTAACTCCTTTACGTGCGTCCGTGTTTTAGTTTATGTTTTCCCATCGTGGACTTTGCTTTTGTTCCTGTGTTTGTTTTGTTTATGCTTGTAAATAAAGCCGCGTGTGGATCCGAACCCCCCGTCTGCCTTCTCCTGATTTCCCACATCATTACAGAACGAACGACCACAATGGATCCAGCGGTTCAGCAAGCCAACTATCGCCTGCTCTGCCTGCGACAAGAGGACCGACTGGTGGAGGATCATGTCGGTGACTTCCTCGAGCTGGCGAGTGTCTCTGACTTCCTGGACTCAGCCCTGGTGTCCTTCTTCCGGGGCAATCTTAACACCTCACTGAGAGAGCGGTTGCCACCGGCAACGCGCGAATGGACTCTCTGCGGCTACATAGAGGTGACTTTGCGGGTCTGCGGCTCACCGTTAACCGTGGGCGTTGCTGAGGAGGACCCTACCTCTCCTCCCTCAGGGATGACTCTCCAGTCGCCCATGGCGCTTCCTGTCACGCCAGCCCCATCTGTCAGCGAGCGCACCCCCACGCCAGTCACTTTCTACAAGCCAGCGCGGTCCACTTCGTCTGCCCGGAGGAGGAGGAGAAGACGGGCTTCCGCCTCCAGGCCCACGCCTGCCCGGTCTGCGAACCAGAGCCCACGTCAGCCACGGTCTGCGAGCCAGAGCCCACGTCAGCCGCGGTCTGCGAGCCAGAGCCCACGCCAGCCACGGTCTGCGACCCTGAGCCAGCGCCTGTAGCCTCGACCGTCCCTGAGCCAGTGCCTCTAGCCTCGACCGTCCCTGAGCCAGCGCCAGTGGCCATGACCGTCCCTGAGCCAGCGCCAGTAGCCTTCCAGGGCTGCACCTCCCGAGCCTCTCAAGTCTTCCAGGGCTCTGCCTCTCAAGTTTCTCGAGCCTCCCAGGGCTCCACCCCTCAAGTCACTCGAGTCTTCCAGGGCTCCGCCTCTCAAGCCTCTCGAGCCTTCCAGGGCTGCACCTCCCGAGCCTCTCGAGCCTTCCAGGGCTCCACCCCTCAAGTCACTCGAGTCTTCCAGGGCTCCGCCTCTCAAGCCTCTCGAGCCTTCCAGGGCTGCACCTCCTGAGCCTCTCCAGCCTTCCAGGGCTCCACCTCCCGAGCCTCTCGAGCCTTCCATGGCTCCGCCTCCCGAGCCTCTCGAGCCTTCCAGGGCTCCGCCTCCCGAGCCTCCCGAGCCTTCCAGGGCTCTGCCTCTCAAGTCTCCCGAGCCTCATACGGCTCCACCTCCCGACCTTCCTACAGCTCTGCTCCCAGAGACTCCAGAGCCTTCTAGGGCTCCACCTCTAGAACATCCTATGGCTCTGCCTCCTGAGCCTCCTACGGCTCTTCCCCCAGAGACTCCAGAACCTACCAGGTCTTCGCCTCGGAAACCTCCCACGGCGCCGCCTCCTGAGCCTTCCTCGGCTCCACCTCCTGAGCCTTCCTCGGCTCCGCCTCCTGGGCCTTCCTCGGCCCGGCCTCCGGGGCCTCCCTCGGCTCTGTCTCCTGAGCCTCCCTCGGCTCCACCTCCAGAGCCTTCCAGGCCTCCGCCTCTAGAGCTGCCTACGGCGCCACCGCCCTCGGCTCCACCTCCTGAGCCTCCCTCGACTCCGCCTCCTGAGCCCCCAGAGCTTTCCGTGGTTCTGCCTCCCTTGGCTCCGCCTCCTGGGTCTCTCTCGGCTCCGCCTTCCGAGCCATCCTCGGCTCCGCCTCCCTCAGCTCTGCCTCCTGAGCCTCCAGAGCCTGTCTCAGCTCCGCCTCCTGAGCTTCCAGAGCCTCCCTCAGCTCCGCCTCCTGAGCCTCCAGAGCCTCCAGAGCCTCCACAGCCTCCCTCGGCTTCGTCTCCAGAGTCCCTCTCAGCTCCGCCTCCGGGACCTGTCCCTGTCCAGAGGCCGCCTCCCAGGCCTCCTGGACCTGTCCCTGTCCAATGGCCACCTCCCAGGCCTCCTAGACCTGTCCCTGTTTTGTGGCTGCCTCCCAGGCCTCCTAGACCTGTCCCTGTCTTGTGGCCGCCTCCCAGGCCTCCTGAACCTGTCCCTGTCCTGTGGCCACCTCCCAGGCCTCCTGGACCTGTCCCGGCCCCTTGGACTGCCCTCTTGCCCTCTGTGCCCCCCGGACTTCCTGTCTGCCCCGTGGGCCCCTCTTGGACTGCCTCCTTGCCCTTGTGCCTCCGTGGACTGCCTGATTGCCCCTTGTGCCTCCTTGGTCTGTCTCTGTGTCCCTTGTGCCCCCTTTGGTCAGTCTGTTCTCCCCCTCGTCTAGGCCCACTCTCCTTGAACTTTTGTTTGTTTTTTCTATTTTTCTGTTGTATAGGACCATCTGGAATCCGGTCCTTTTGAGGGGGGATTATGTCACATTCCTGTGTTGTCTGCCCCGTGTTTTCTGTTTCACATGTCACTTATCATGTTCCATGTCACGTTTTCCTTGTTGTCCGCCCCGTGTTTCACTGTCTGTGTATAAAACTACATTTCCCATGTTTCCCGGCCCTCATCACTGCCTGCACTGTGTTATTGTCCGCACCTGTTCGTGATTTTGTTATTACCGTGTCTGTCTATTTAAACCCTGTTGTTTTCCCTTTCCTTTGTCGTTCGTTGTCGTTTCATGTCTGCTGTTCTCGTTCCCTGATGTTTACTCTTGGTCTTCTGAGTCCCCTTGATGTTCGTGGATGTTTATTCGTGTTCGTTCTGCCCTTCGTGGATGTTTTCCCAACTTGTGTAACTCCTTTACATGCTTCCGTGTTTTAGTTTATGTTTTCCCATCGTGGACTTTGCTTTTGTTCCTGTGTTTGTTTTGTTTATGCTTGTAAATAAAGCCGCGTGTGGATCCGAACCCAACGTCTGCCTTCTCCTGATTTCCCACATCATTACAATTTGCAAGGCAAAGCAGGCTCAGGTCACACATTAACATCACCTACCAGCAAGCTTCTGTAAAAAATGCAGATGATGCCTACAGGCCTAGTAATAATAACAATAATAAAGCATAAATTAATATCAGAGGTCTGGTGCCAATCCCCAATTATAGCAATAGCCTAGTAATGATAATAGGCCTACTGATGATGATGATAATAATAATAATAATAATAATAATAACAACAACAATAAAGCATGTAACCTCATATAATTATATAGCAATAGCCTAGTAATGATGATAGGCCTACTACTACTCATAATAATAATAATAATGCCTGCAAGCTCACATTAGAAGTCTGGTGCTACTGCCAATTATAATAATAATAATAATAATAACAACAATAAAGCATGGGGCGGGGGGCACTGGGGCCCCAACTGCAATGAACCAGCTTTGGGGGGGCCCAGCTTGCAAAAGGTTGAGAACCCCTGGTCTAATCCATGTCTTCTGAAGCGATACAATCCGTTTTGGGTAAGAACAGACCAAAATATATGCTAACTCCTTTTGCACTATAAATCTTGACGTCTGCAGTCTTCTTGGCACAATCACGATTTTCAAGCTCTTCCTCGTGCTTGACTCTGTACATGCGCTTTAAATCATGATCGTGACTGCAGATGTCAAGATTTGTAGTGACAAAAAGAGTTATATTTTGCTCCGTTTATGTTCCACAGAGGAAAAATGTCATAAGAGTTTGAGACGGCATAAGAGTGTTTAAATGAGGAGTGTATTGTAGATTTTAGGTAAACTTTTCCAATAAAGGTGAAGTATGTAACTTTTTAAACTCAAAACACGTTCAACTAGAAGTAAGCCATTCGTGGGTTTACCTCCCCAAAATGTATAAACACTGAGCCTCCCAGACACCATCAACACATTGATGTTTATATTTTGAGCAGCCTGGTCAGCTCCACCCATCCCTTTCTAGCTCAACCTATAGTGTGAGTTTGGGGCATGGCTACTTGATCAGCCGGGGAATATGAACAACCATGGCAGACATGTACAGAAAGAAAATTAATTTGGCTTTGCCAAAATTCGAAGATTTGTTAAAAGACACTGAGATAGAGTACAGAGTAAAACCAGAATGAACATTGGTGTCACATTTACATTTTTGGAGTTCGATGGAGGCACTGAATTTGCCGAGTTGCCTCTCAACAAGTAAGCTACACTCAAGGTATTGCCACACAAGTTAGCTCATTACTATCGAGTTCCACCCGGCAATTTTCCTCTTCCACGCCTTGTATATACGTGATAGTGGTCTTGTTCATTACAATGTATAACCTTTTATTTAGTATGGATTATTTGTTCGTAGGGAATAAGAAAGTGTGAAAGGGCATGATGAGTCTAAAGGGTGTTGGTTAAGGTTGTTTGAAAACATCATTTATTTATGTAATTACGTTTGGTGCCACTAGTAGTGCCGAAATGAAATACTTCAACTGCACATGCAGCGGTCAGCATTCCAAACTGGACATTACGTGCCCAGATCCTGTTCCCAAATAATGTCCTGTAACTCTTTACTATGGCTGTCAAATTAAGAGGGAAAAAGACCCTTAAAAGGATGACATTGAAGTTTTCTTTCATGTTATGTTACACAACAGCTAGACCTTTTTGCGATGTTTATCTGACCTGAGAAATATCCTGTGGACATGTTCAGCATCTCGTTTTTTATTCTATTCATATCAAGCTTAGGAATCATGGAAAGAAAGTTCCCAGTCTTTTATAAATAATGGAGTGGTTCTTTTGGTTTGCTATGATAGTTTTTCTTTTAAATGGTTTTAATTTTATTTTTTTATGCATTTGGCAGACGCTTTTATCCAAAGCAACTTACAGAGCCATTATTACAGGGACAATCCCCCTGGAGCAACCTGGAGTTAAGTGCCTTGCTCAAGGACACAATGGTGGTGGGTGTGGGGCTCGAACCAGCATCCTTCTGATTAACAGATAGCAGATTACCAGTTATGTGCTTAGACCACTACACCACTACCACTACAGAAGCCAATTGGATTTGTTTTGGCTTTAAGGAATTTTGGAGAAAATAAATTGTAGAAAGACCTTTTGGCTAAAAAAAAGAACCACACAGCTGCTGAGTGTGTTTATCAGTGTGTGTAGGACATGTTGGGACTAATTCTTTCAGTAGATGTCTTTGCAGAGCTGCAGCACTGTAATTGGTGAGCAGTGTTGGGGAGTAACTAACTAAAAGTTGTGATGCTACTGAATAAAGAACATTTAAAAATAGTTTTTTAGTAGCATGATAGTAGTTCATGCCATCAGTGTCTTTTTTCTTCTGTAGATTTACTCTCATTTAATCATAAATGGAAGTGTCACTGTGTGCTCAAATTCCTCATGCATTCACTGTTCGCCCCATCCATCCATTCATATTCAATAAAACATTTCCATGCTGAAGCACAGATCTGTGTGTGTGTGTGTGTGTGTGTGCGTGTGTTAAGCGAAAGATGATTTGTGAGTGGAAGGTAATTAATTAATGTATCTGTGTAGAAGCACATTTCCCAATTTCTATGAACTGATTGATCCCAAGGAGAGAATAAAATAATTGGTCAGCGGACAGCAGGGTCACACTTGAATGAGACCCCTGACCATGCTGAGAACAATTAAGCATTAATAGAAACACAGGAAAGCAAGATCTGTAGAGTATGTTTGTTTTTTAAAGGATATTCTACACTATGTAAGAGATCTTTCAAAACTGTTTCTGAGTCAGAGACATATGAGGATATACAATGATCATGACAAGAACAATCTTTACAAACGTACTTTTAAAACACCCATGCCTAGTTTTTAGAAATGCAATACTTGAATTCATGTTGTTTTCATACGTTTTTGAAAAGCTTCTATACTTTTTTCATGACCTGGTGTCATAGAAACACATTATTATACCTACATTTGTCCAAAATGAACATGTGAAATGAACACTAGGCACTACAACAATGACTTCTATTCACTTTCACACATGATTAAAATGGCACACTTAAACACTTACTTTTTGCCCTGTTCTTCACACAATGCTATCTTATGACATACCGTCATGAGAAAAAGTATTTGCTACCTTCCTGATTTCTTCTATTTTAAATGAAAAATTAGAACATGTCTGCCATTTGGAGGAGCCAGGCTCCAAGTTGCTGACATAGTCGCTACATAGACCTTAAGCGTCGACGAGGTGAAATCTGCGTCAGGCCGCTCTTGGAGGAATGTAAGGATCTCAGCTATGGAGAAATTCACTATGTTTTCTCCAAGTGAAGAGCACCTGTTTGTAAACACATGCCACTTAGCATGTAGATGTGTCTCTTGGATGGTGCTCTAGCATGAAGAATGGCATCCACCCCTAGCAGGACAAGCGATTTATGGAAGTTATCACTGTCATGTAGACTGATCAAATCAGAACGTGGCGATTCGCTACCTCGGAATGAAAATGCCTTCAAGGCTAAGAGATAGCTAGTAATTCCAGGCGACTGATGTGCCAAGTGCCAAAAGGCAGGTGTTCGCCGCACAGTGTGCCTCAGCCTGCGCTGGATACATCCGTGATTATCACCGTCATGAAGACCTGACCCTTTCTCCCTAGAAGTGGCCGTCCAGCCAAGATGACTCAAAGGGCAAGCCCATCATAGAGGTATTTCAAAATGTGCACGCCGCTCAGCTTCAATGGAGCGAGCACTGCATTGATACACTTTGAGCGTGCTGAGAGCCAGGGAAGAACTCTTAATTGATAAGCTGTTCCCTCGAACGTGAATCATAAAAATAGCTTGTGACGAGGTGCAACTTCTACATGAAAGTATGCGTCACCTAGATCTATTGACGCAAACCAATCTGAGGGCGAATGTGCAATATGATCGGTTTCTGAGATACCGTTTTGAATGGGAGCTTTGTGAGCACACGATTCAAGCATCTTCCTCTTTTTTTTGTAAGAATCATTCTTATTGAACACACCACACAGAAACAACATATTAAGTAACATCCCGGCAAACTCTGGCAGGAAGTGAACAGCGTGTGCATCTCGTGCAACGAGCACTTTCTCTTTTATGTGAGAACATTCTTATCTAATCACAGCACACAGAATAGCGTATAATCCCAGAAAACTCCGGCAGGGAAAGAGTAGCGTGTAAATGTATGTGCATCTCACGGTACACAGCACACGAAAATACATATGCGTATCATCCCGGTGAACTCCAGCGTGTAAATGTGTGCATCTCGAAGAGGTGCAACAAGCACATTTTTGATTTATGAGATATATTTGTATGAACACAATCAGACAGAAACAACATATATGAGACCTCCAGGCGAACATCAGTGGGGGAGGAGGAGCAAAGAGCGTGAATGTGTTTGCATCTTGAGCAGGTGCAAAAAGCGCTTTCTCTTTTGTGTAAGAACGTTCTGATATGAACAACACACAGAAACACATTTGTCTACCATTGCGGCGAACTCCGGTAGGGAAAGGGTAGTGTGAGAATGTGTGTGCGTATAGCGCAACAAGGGTCTCCTCTTTTGTGTGAGGACCATGTTTATGTGAATTCAACACCTAGAAACACATTTGTGAATCATGCCAGCCAACTTTGGTGGGGAATGCGCAGCGTGTGAATGTGTGCTTCTCGAACAGGTGCAATGAGCACTTCTCTTGTATGTGAGAACAATGTTTGTGAACACATCACACAGAAATAACAGGTGTGCAGCATCCCGGCGAGCTCCGGTGGGGAGGAGACATGAACAATGTGAATGTCTTTGCGTCTCGAGCAGGTTTGAACACAACACACAGAAACCGTTTGGCCATGGTTGCGTGGCTTCACAGATGGCTTAGCTGTCTTTGGCAGAGCCGGAGCAGCAAGGGCTGGATTCTCCACCGGGCGCTGACCTGAAGTAGCGCGGTGAGTCATCAGACTGATTCACTGATGACTTTTTGACCACTCGCTTGATGCTGCAAGCATAAAAAATGAACTCGAGAACAAATTTTTGCAAAATGTTTAAATACCATCACCGTCAACAACAGATGCGGAGTGGAAAAATACTCCATCAACATCTGAATCATGAATTTTTTTTGGTAACACCACCATTAACCTTTGATTTGTCATTTCCTAGGCTCAGCCTTCTCTGTAACTGAATAATGAAACCTCTGAGGTTGGTTGCTCAGATTTGAAGACTTTAAAATATTTAAAAGAATTGTAAAGAAAGTTGTTGCTGTCCTGATAGCTGTCACACTGTAAGCTATTGTTGTGGTAATGAAGATTTTGGAGTTACCTCAATGCAATATCACACATTAAAGTACTTTGACTTACAACTGCAAGTTTAGCCAGGAAGTTTATACATCTGTTTAGACTTAAAAACATTACAATGTCATGAAAACAAGACTTTGTAAATTGAGATTTGTTGAGAGCATTTGACTACTATGCGCATGCACATGTTTCTCACTTGAAACCGAGACAGGGATTTTTATGTTTTGAGTCACACATACTAGGAAATGTGAAATACAAAACATCTACACAAAATTACATGTTAGACCAACAATCCTCCCTTTTGGTCCAACCAGCCTAATATAAAATCCTCAACACTGTAAAAAATTATTTAGCTTTATAGTTATCATAACTTAAAACATAGTGTTAGAAAAACAGTACTGGACTGATCTTGTTGAGATAACACAATTATCCAAGTTTTTGTTGGCTGAATTTGTGATAAGTTATCAAACTTAGAAAAACTATTCAGCTGAACTCTAAAATTTAAGTCCAGAGAACTTTCGGATTCCCATCATCCTCCTCGGTATGAATAAATTATGCAAACTGCAGTTTCCAACTTATTTTTCATTGTTTATTGTGTGCTGCTTTTATTTATGCTCTGGGTTGTTGTGTTTGTTTTCACTTTCATTTATTTGTCATGTAGTAATAATTCAGAGCTCATCTTTTTACTTATGTTAAGTGTTTGTTGTGAGTGTCACCATCATTGTAATTTGTGTGAGAAGTGTTGAAACCCATGTGTGTGTCTGCTGGAACCAAATACAGTAATATTAGGAAAACATAGCTATTGGTCAAATGGCAGTTTAAGGCATCTCAGTTAATGAGGTAGTCCAGCAACTGCTATGGTATCAATACAATTCATTAATAATAAGATTTGCCACATTTAAGTATTCAATTTGATTTAAGTCAGGATTAAATTATGGAATTTGACTTACAATTAATTGCCACAAATACTTGCGATTATGACAATTTAATGTAATACAAATTGTCATACTTCTTAATGTGTGTGTGTTCTTTATACACCTTAAGAAACTATGTATTCATATTTAACTTGGATATATGATTTCCTTAAAGGATTTAAAACTTGGAATATACTGTATTGCACAGAGCTAGTGTGACCTGAAAAATAATATTTTAAATATCAAATTATTTCCAAATACTTAAAATATGACTTTAGTCAACTTTAGTCTTTTACATTCCATTTTACATTTACATGCGATTTTTTTTTAAAGCTATTATATTATATTACATTACAGTATATTATATTTAATTTTTAATATTATATTCCTTATATTATATCACCTCCAAAGAAATAAAGTGTGTGCCTCCTCCTCTGTTACTGTACAAACATATAATACACAGCTTACAAATAAACAACAATATTTACCTGCAAACTGTAATAAATAATTAAATGTAAAGTGTCATGCAGGAATCTCCATGATAACAGATTTCATAAATTCAAAACATTCATCTCAGTAATATAATACTGAATGATTATTATTGAATATGTTCATTTAATATAGTACAACAGTAATATCTCTGTTGTAATTTCTTTACATTCGCACAGCATTGGTCCTGTTAAACTCCTGTTAAAGCCTTTTTATGGTAAATTGAAGACATTTGTATTTATTGCAGGTTTTTAAACTGGCTTGATTGTAAATTATTCTAAAAAGTAAATTCTAAGTTTTAACAAAATCTTTGTCTCAGCTTATACATTCAGAATGGCTTATGAGGGCTGATAAGTCTTTTATGTGTCTTTTTTCATACTTGAATACTTTTTTGTTGAACTCTCCTCAGCATAGCCATATTTTATATCTCCTCTTCCAGCCTGTTATTGAAACAGCACCAGGTGATTATTTAATAATCATGAAAGGCCAATCTATTAAGTTTTGCCAGTGCATTTGACAGTCGTGTGTGTACATCTGATCTGCCAAACAAACAGTCTTAGTGACAAAGAGATTCTGGCCTCAGTTCTGACAGAGAATGTTCTGTGTCATAAATTCCTGACCGATGCTCTTCTATTGCTATCATGAAGGACGAGGCATACAACACTGATGTCTTTCACCTTCTGGTAACACACGTATTAAACTAGAAGTAATGCACTGTATTTCTCCAGAATCTGGCTGAAATGACTGAAATTCAACTAAAGAAAAAGTCATAATAACTTTGTTAATCAATGTTGGGGAATAACTAACAAAAAGTAGTGACTGCTGCTTTAACTTCATTTTACAGCTGTGACGCCAGAGTCACACATACTCTGTGAGCAGCGCGTGAGCGAGGCGTCGCGTTTGAGCTTTCACATTGGCTGCGTCTCTTTTCTAGGTTTCTATGGCAACGGCAAGCAGTCACTTGCACTTGTTTATCAGTGTACTTTGTAGTGATTGGTTGATATAGTAAAGCCCCTTTCAAGGCAAGTTAGTCAACTCTGTGTTCAATCCACTCACTGCCACATCTGGGACACGTCAACTCACGACTCACGCTTGCAATGTGAAGGTTCTGATCTGTTAACATGGACGACAAAACAAAAACGCTCTGCTCACAACTCGCTCACGCCCCACTCACGGAGTATATGTGAAACCAGCGTGAGACAGTTTAGGTGCTTTACCACCAAGCAAACTGAGGCAAACATTCTTTAATGTTCTTAAGCAGACACCTCTGTGGTATTTTTGTAGTGATAAAGCAGTTTTATATAAATTATAGTGTTTTCTAGATTTATGAGTGGTATTTATTAGAGTAAACTGATTGTTGTATGGTGTTGTGTGGTTTAATGCTGGCATCCAAATTGAGATCTTTGTTATTTATGAGAAAAACTGGCGATTGCTATAAACTTTTATCATGTAAAAGTTAAATAAAATAGGCTAAATTATGCCCTTAATAGCTTTAATGTACTTTGCTACTTTTTATTACTACTAGTGCAGCTAACTACCTTTTCAAAGGGTTTTAATGTAATTTATGAGTAGTTTGTAGCTAGACAATCTACAGTTTCTTCACACAGATGAAAGCTGAGGAAAGCCAACATTCCTTTGAACTAATAAATGTCACACTCACTTCTGCTCATCTGTAACTGTGCCAGAGGCTGCTGACTTCATACTGTACACAGCTGGTAAAAAAAATTCAATAAATCCTTACAGTGTATGCATTAAATACTACTAAGTAGGGATGCACCGATGTGTCAGCTGCCGATATTTATCAGGCAATTATTGACCGAATTAAAACCATCAAGAAAACTGGTGGGTTATTTATAATTAATTTGCAAAATACTTTGTAAAAACTCTGTTAATTCAAACAAACAATCCAGGAAAAATAATATACACAATATGTAGAAGGGTTGGTAACAATAAGTCCTTACAACATTAATTACACTCATTAGAATCCAGCTCAAATTTTCATGTACGTTTTCATGTGTAAGTACTTCAAAGTATAGAGTCTGATTACATTCTGTCCATGCTCCTATGGCATGTTAAATCACAGTGTTTTCTTGACTTAAATGTCTACGTGCCTGTTCCTCTTAAAGGGGAAGTATCATCTTTAGCTGTAGGCCCTCTGACACCTAGGCATTGCTCTTTACATTCATATTTCTTTAACAGCACTATTATCTATTTGCTGCTCTAATACAAGAAATAATAAAAATCAAATCAAGGTACTAATTCCTATTTACAGTTATGTTCTGTTTTATTAGAGTCTTTATGGCATCTTACAGTGTAGAAATTTGCAATATTATGTGTTATTGTAACCTTTTAATACTTTTAATTAGTGATAAGAGCTTCTTAACAGGATTTATCAAAAACGTTTGAAATTCCAAACCGTCTTTACACAAGTTTGCGCATATAGTTACCTTATTTGTATCTGCTGATCAACAACACCCATTAATGCTATACTACTTTAGCTAACAAAATAATAATTTATTTGAAGTTAAATCTTTTTTCTTTGGTCATTTTGTTTCTTTCACTAGACGTGCTACGGGAGCCCTGAACCACAAGGTGGAAGAAAAAAATAAATAATGGTGAAAAAAAAAAAAGTAATTTTTTTTCTATCTTCAGAATTTTTTTTTCTCTTTTAAAAAATTATTTTTTTTCTCTCTTAAAAAAAGCAGGCCAGTCCTGATGGCACCACGGCCTGAATCGAGTGGTGGAGGATTGTGAAGGGGACGAGGACATGGCCGTGCCGTGAGGGTGCATGGCCGACGCTGAGTCAATCAATCAATCAGGGGGGGAGAGAGATAAATGTGAGCCGGAGACACCAGTTTGAGAGAGAGAGAGAGAGAGAGAGAGAGAGAGAGAGAGAGAGACATACGCGGCCGCTGTGTGTGTGTTTTAATTGAGTTTATGTCAAAAAAGTTTGTCATTAAAGTTTACATTGACTGTTCTGCCTGTTCCTGCCTCCTCCATGCCCATCCATTACCTGTTACAAATATGTATACATTTTTAACAACATTCAATATAGTGGAGAGGCAGTATGGCTGATATAGAAAAATTGTATTGTTGAAATCTACATGACCTCTGGAATCCACAGACAACAACCCCATGAATTTAGGGCATACGGTTCAAAAGGTACAGGCAAAACAATCAAGTTTATTACAATTCTTGACCCATAGGTGGTGCTGTCACGAAACTCAGCATGTTCATTCATTCCATGGTCCTAATGAAGCATACCAAGTTTTGTTTCGATAGGACAGTGTTCCCAAAATCAACCCATTAGGCAACATGCTTCAGGAGCTCCGATCTACCGAACCAATTTCAGTATGTGTCCAATTTGTGTTGAACAAAACATGCCCTGTGCGTTCTTATAACGTGTTTTGGTGCCCTCCATGGAACATATAGACCAGGTACTAAATGCCTTAATACCAAACTACTCTTACTGTTCAGTTATATCTGTGTTTGCCAAAAACTGTGAGAGAAGTATGAATGGTATGCCATGGCATACATGACAATGCATTGTGAACACAGGCATAGACACACTAGCACGGGGCTTGTGAATCGGAGTGATGATACCCGATGCATGAAATAATCACTCTTCTGAGTCGGTTATTCTCAACGAATTTGTATAACTTGCGGGATGAATCGCTTTGAAGCACTTTGTCACGCAGTAAAACAGTAATGGATGCTTTTCAAGACAGAGAAAAAAACAACGCTGAATGAAGTGGTGATTTACTTGCAATTCATTGAAACAAAACCTACAGCTGCATTCAGTAATTTGCCACTGATGAAGAAGGTCATGTGGGAATGTGTGTGTGTAGCCTGTGAGCGATTGTCTACTGCAGGTAAAGACATGTTTTAAATAAATGTTTATCAAAATACTAACATTACATGAAAGTGCTTAAAAGTACCAAAAATTACCAAGTCAATACAATGTTTATTGGACATGTTCCTTGGAGTAGCCTACCACATAAATACCATGATTTATTATAAAAATACCAACAATTTACCATAACTTTTAACTTTGTTAAACATCATCTTGTGCTGTGTAATGTGAAAAGGTGTCATTATGGGTTTACGTGCACTTTACAATAAGTTTCATTCTATATACTCATACTGTATTGTAATACCCATTTTTGATGCCTACTTAAGAAGCCATAACATAATTAGCATATTTCTTCCCAACATTGTTATTATAAATGTTTGGCTAGTTTGTATTTATTCTAGTGTTAATAATGTGTTAACGTAAAATTCGTTTAACGCCACACATTTGTTTTACACCGTTAACGCGTAATATGACCCTTTCGATAAACCGTAGTTCACGAGATGTAAGTCAATTCGCGCAAACACCACTAATGTCACATGCATTGACTGTTGGGAAAAAAGATGGTGGGAGACATTATGCTGATACCTGCCCCAAGCATTTTATCAATGGAGCACAGCAGTAGAACATGCCCACAAAGCACAAATAGGGCTCGGAACTTTGAAACATGATTGCAGTGGCAAGACAGCTGACATTTGAACACCTGCCTTGAACTGTGAGGTGCGTTACGAAATTTTCGAGGCGCAAAGTGAAAGTGTGAGTGCGAGGCAATCGTCTGTGTTCTGTAACTGCTGCCAGGTCCTTGAATAACATATAACGTTCCAGAAAAGGCAGCTGATGAAGTTTCTGGTGCCCCCTAGGGAGTTGGTACCCTACGCAGACTGAGTAATATGTATACAGGGAGCGGTGGTACTAATTACTGGCTAATGGAAACTCTGCTGCTGTCTCTGTTTGATAGTGCACTAGCCAATGCAGAAGCTGGAGATATTGCTGGAACCCTGCAGGTAATCCGCAGGTCATTAATCCATTTAATCCCACCGATTACAACTGTGACTGGGGTCTAAAAGGAGTTGTTGATGTATTTGGCACAGTTGTCAATTGTAAATGACAGTGCAGACTTTTTTGCATGAGTGGTGCAAATAGTCACATGACAAGAGCTATTTAATTCCACTGTAATAACTTTAATTCCAAAACTCGTAGTACAATTACAACTACCATATTTTGTACATAATTTGAATTGTTCATTTTCTGTTGTTCATAATATATTCAGCTTTGGGGCACAGTTGCAATGCCACTTATTTTGTCATCGATCCGATACCAAGTACAATTGTATTTGTAAATTGTAGTTAACGTTGACTGCATAAATCAAATTTAACCATTCGACCCTTAAGTTTTTGTTTTAAAAATTATAAAATATATTCAGTACTGTGTATGTAACATCTGAGCAGCCACCCATCCACCAGAGGAGCCCTCACCTGAATACTGAACTTTGTCACTTCCTGTTTCCTGCCACATCAATTTTTGCCATGTCACTTCCTGTTTTGCTCTGTATTTAAGCCACGCACACTCACTCACACCTTGCGAAGTATTGCCAGTTCACCTGCCTTACCAAGCGTTTATCTGTTGCTATCTCGTTCTGCTTCATGTTATGATCTACTCATTCTACTGTTTATTGGAGTGAAGTGCTACATGGATTCCAAACTCAACTTACCAGTCTACGTGCCGCTAACGAACATCTGACCCATTATATTCAATCTCTTCCACCGACCAGAAAAGAATAGGTAAGATTTGCTTTACCTGACAAATTTGATGGTTCGGCTGATAAATGTAAGGGATTTCTACACCAGTGTCAGATATTTCTCCAACCATCCTGAGGCTTTTCAGCTGGAAAGGATTAAGTGTTCGTTTGTTATGACTCTACTTACTGGAAAAGCACTAGATTGGGCATCAGCCATTTGGGACATGGACAATAAGGTACAGACTTCGTTTAATTATTTCGCTAAACAGATCGAGGAAGTGTTTGAAAATCCTGCAGGGGGACAGGATATCTCTGTACAGCTTTTGCACTTATGCCAGAGAAAACAACTTGCCGTTGAATATGCTGTTCATTTCCACATACTAGCTGCTCAAAGCGTTCTTTTGTAAGGGGCTTAATCATGAGTTACAAGCAGAACTAGCATGCAGAGATGAGACCACTACACTCTCTCAATATATCAACATGGCTGTCGAGATGGACAATTTAATTCGGATAATCCCAGACCGAAAAACTCTCAAGCCTTTTCACCACCAACCATGTCCATCAATCATTCAATTCCTGTGCCATCAGAGCCTATGCAAATCGGATATACAAGGTTGTCTACAGAGGAACGCTACCGATGTCGCAATGAAAGGCTATGTTTCTACTGTAGACATTCAGGTCACCAATGTGCGGCATGCCCCAATAAGACCAAGTTCTCCAGCTAAGAAGTGAGTAAAAGAATTACCTAATTTCCTCACAAACAAAGCTTTAAACTACCACTGACCATAGATTTTGATGGTGGTCTACACTATTTTATCACTGAACTAAACATACCTACATTTCCATGCATACCTTATATCAACATAACAGCCATCAACAACAAACCCGTAGGAACAGGCATCACACAACAAACCATACCTTTGACTATATGCATTGGTCTCTTTCATACTGAAATTATTTAATTATATGTGATGTCCTCCCCTAAGAGCCAGATTATCCCTAACACCCATGGTTAGCAGTACATAATCCCAATACCTCTTGGGCATGAGGTGAACTCATCAAGTGGTCAAATTATTGTCAGCAGAACTGTTTCCTGTCTGAAATCACTATGCCATTTCTTTCTACAAGCATAAAAAGCCCTGATGTTCACGTGCAAACCAAGATTCCTGTGGAGTATGGTGAATTTTCTGAGGTGTTCAATAAAGATAAAGTGGCCCAACTTCCCCCTCACCGTCACTGGGACTGCGCAATTGAACTCCTGCCTAATGAAGCTCCTCCTAAAAGTAAGGTATACCCACTGTCACTTCCAGAAACTCTATGGAAAGGCTATGGAAAATTATGTTGAAGAGGCATTAACTTCAGGCTTCATACGCCCTTCCACATCCCCTGCTGCAGCAGGATTCTTCTTTGTGCAAAATAAAGATGGTGGCCTCAGTCCCTGCATTGATTACCGTGGCCTCAACTCGGTGACAGTCAAATATAGATATCCTCTTCCATTATTTCCTTCAGCCCTAGAACAACTATGTGAGGCTCACATTTTCACTAAATTAGACCTCCGAAGCATATACAACCTCCTCCGAATTTGAGAAAGAGATGAATGGAAGGTGGCCTTTCTCACCACAAGAGGGCAATATGAGTATCAAGTCATGCCCTATGGCCTTGCCAACTCACCAGCAGTATTACAGTCTTTCATCACTGAGATTTTCGATGATCTCTTAAACCAAAGTGTCATCGCCTACATTGACGATATCTTATCTACTCACAAACCAAGTTAAGACTGTACTAACTCACCTACAGGAGAACCAACTTTATGTAAATGCTGAGAAATGTGAATTTCACACCACCAGCAGTACGTTCATAAGATACATTATCAGTCACCAAGGGGTAGAGATGGATGTCAAAAATCAAAGCAGTAACAGAATGGCCAAGTCCTACAACTATCAAAGAACTACAAAGATTCCTAGGCTTTGCAAACTTCTACAGACGGTTCATCAGAAACTACAGTATCACTGCTGCTCCGTTAACTTCTCTCCTGAAAGGTAAACCCAAGAAGTTGCAATGGACTGACTCAACACAAGTAGCCTTTGAAAAGCTCAAGACCAAGTTCACAATAGCCCCTATTCTCAAACACCCAGACCCTAGTTTACCATTCATCATAGAAGTTGATGCTTCTGACTGTCGGATAGGAGCTGTGCACACGGCACACCAGGCAGAATGTATCCTTGTGAATTCTTTCCTCCTACCAAATAATACATACCATGTACTCTCAGACAATGCATCACCCAGTGGGTCCATACATCCTCAGCACCGGACACCCAGGTATCCAACGAACTATAAGGCTGGTACATAACTCATTTTGTTGGCCAAGTTTAATTCAAGATGTCACTAACTTTGTCAAGTATTGCTCCATCTGTGCACAATCAAAGACTCCTAGGGAACTCCCCGCTGGACTACTTGAACCACTGCCCCATTCCACAAAGACCCTGGTCTCATCTCTCCATGGATTTCATCACAGATCTCATTAGTTCCAATGGTTACACTACTATTCTAGTCATTATAGACAGATTCTCTAAATCCTGTCGTCTGATTCCCCTTAAAGGTCTCCCTACAGCCATGGAAACTGCTAAGGCCTTTTTTCACCACATATTCAGGATCTATGGTCTGCCAGAGGACATTGTGTCAGACCGGGGCCCCCAATTTACTTCACTTGTATGGCAAGCTTTCTGCAAACAGCTAGATATTAACGTCAGTCTCACCTCAGGCTACCACCCACAGGCCAACGGACAGGTGGAGAGACTAAATCAGGATATTTGTCGCTTTCTCAGATCTTACTGCAGCTGTGAAGAGGAAAAATGAAGTGACATACTTCCATGGGCCGAATATGCTCAAAATTCACTCACCCATTCCCCCATAGGACACACCCCCTTCCAATGTGTTCTGGACTACCAACCACCCATGTTCCCTTGGTCAGGTGAACCTTCTACGGTGCCAGCTGTGGATGATTTGGTCAGGAGAAGTGAGAGGGTGTGGGACAGCGCTCGTGTCAGGCTTCAACGTGCCATCCAGGCTCAACGTATTCAGGCAAACCGTAGGAGGCGTCCCCAGACCAACTACCAGCCAGGCCAGAGAGTTTGGTTATCTTCAGGGGATCTTTGATTGCGGCTACCGTGCAGGAAGCTCAGTCCCAGGTAGGTCCATTTCGTATAATAAGACAAATAAATCCTGTGACCTAAAGACTAGAACTTCCTGCTAACTACAACATCTCTCCTTCCTTTCTTGTGTCATTGTTAAAACTGGTCCATTCTGCATCTGGCCCTGGAACCCTGGAAATGGAACCCCCACCACCTTTGGAGATTGATGGAGCTCCAGCAAACCTGGTCAGAGAGATCATGGACTCAAGACGGAGGGATACGGACCAGAGGAGAGATCATGGGTAGCCACCAGAGACATATTAGATACCACAATGACACAGGAGTTCCATCAAACGCACCTCAATCACCCTGCACCTAGACCAGGGGGACGCCCCATTAATGGGGGTGCGATTCTGTAACATCTGAGCAGCCTCCCGTGCACCAGAGGGAGCCCTCACCTGAATACTGAACTCTGTCACTTCCTGTTTCCTGCCACATCAGTTCCTGCCATGTCACTTCCTGTTTTGCTCTGTATTTAAGCCATACACACTCACTCACACCTTCCTTACCAAGCGTTTATCTGTTGCTATCTCGTTCTGTTTCATGTTATGATCTACTGCCTGTTTATTGGAATTACGTTCTTGGATTTCCCCTTTTGTACTGTTTGCCTGTTTGGATTATTACCTGTTGCCAACCTCTGCCTGTATTACTTACTATGTTTGTGATTTGGATGCGTTCATTAAACTCTTCTGCAAAATGGATTCTAACCCAACTTCCGGTCTGAGTTCATTACAGTGTAAAAGTCTTAGGCACATAAGATGTTTCACTAAAGCATTTGTCTTAAGATGGTTATTTATATCTTCAGCTTTAGTGTGTCAATAGGAAATATAAATGTTAGACTTCCAGACATTACTTTTGCAAATAGAATAGAATTGTCCTACAACAGATGTCATGCCCCCCACAGAGCCCGGATCTCAACATCATCATGTAAGTCTGGGATTACATAAAAGACAGAAGCAGTTGAGACAGCCTAAATAGAAGAACTGTGGTGAATTCTCCAAGAAACATCCTATCTGCGAAAAACTCCAGATGTACCTAGGAGAATTGGTGCTGTTTTAAAGGCAAAGGTAGTCACACAGAATATTGATTTAGCTTTTACTATGTTTACTGGACTTTGTATGACATTATTTGATGAATGAAAACTATTTATGGTATTATTTTTGAAGACATCCTCACTATGCAACATTTTTCACAAGTGCCTAAAACTTTTGCACAGTACTATACAATTTATGGGAAATGTAAGTTTATTAATAACTAAAAACCTACATTTGGTCCCAAACTAGTCTTGCATAGCCAGGTCTATGACTATGGCATTGGTCTGGGGTCTACAGGAAAAGCCATCTAACTGACATGTAAAGTGACCAATCACAGTTGGTTTTGTCATTACAGGGTGTTTAGGGGGGTATCAGAGATGTATCATACCATAATAAAATAATTTATTTAATGGCATGCAAGTCTCTACAAACGATTGCACAAAAAACACGTGGAAGAAGAGCAGAAAATGACTTGAGAGTCTAAAAACAGCACAGAAAAACCCATTACAGAGAATTTCACAGATATAAGTAAATAAAGCACAAAATGTATATACACTCACCTAAAGGATTATTAGGAACACCATACTAATACTGTGTTTGACCCCCTTTCGCCTTCAGAACTGCCTTAATTCTACGTGGCATTGATTCAACAAGGTGCTGAAAGCATTCTTTAGAAATGTTGGCCCATATTGATAGGATAGCATCTTGCAGTTGATGGAGATTTGTGGGATGCACATCCAGGGCACGAAGCTCCCGTTCCACCACATCCCAAAGATGCTCTATTGGGTTGAGATCTGGTGACTGTGGGGGCCATTTTAGTACAGTGAACTCATTGTCATGTTCAAGAAACCAATTTGAAATGATTCGAGCTTTGTGACATGGTGCATTATCCTGCTGGAAGTAGCCATCAGAGGATGGGTACATGGTGGCCATAAAGGGATGGACATGGTCAGAAACAATGCTCAAGTAGGCCGTGGCATTTAAACGATGCCCAACTGGCACTAAGGGGCCTAAAGTGTGCCAAGAAAACATCCCCCACACCATTACACCACCACCACCAGCCTGCACAGTGGTAACAAGGCATGATGGATCCATGTTCTCATTCTGTTTACGCCAAATTCTGACTCTACCATCTGAATGTCTCAACAGAAATTGAGACTCATCAGACCAGGCAAGATTTTTCCAGTCTTCAACTGTCCAATTTTGGTGAGCTCTTGCAAATTGTAGCCTCTTTTTCCTATTTGTAGTGGAGATGAGTGGTACCCGGTGGGGTCTTCTGCTGTTGTAGCCCATCCGCCTCAAGGTTGTGCGTGTTGTGGTTTCACAAATGCTTTGCTGCATACCTCGGTTGTAACGAGTGGTTATTTCAGGCAAAGTTGCTCTTCTATCAGCTTGAATCAGTCGGCCCATTCTCCTCTGACCTCTAGCATCAACAAGGCATTTTCAGCCCACAGGACTGCCGCATACTGGATGTTTTTCCTTTTCACACCATTCTTTGTAAACCCTAGAAATGGTTGTACGTGAAAATCCCAGTAACTGAGCAGATTGTGAAATACTCAGACCGGCCCGTCTGGCACCAACAACCATGCCACGCTCAAAATGGCTTAAATCACCTTTCTTTCCCATTCTGACATTCAGTTTGGAGTTCAGGAGATTGTCTTGACCAGGACCACACCCCTAAATGCATTAAAGCAACTGCCATGTGATTGGTTGATTAGATAATTGCATTAATGAGAAATTGAACAGGTGTTCCTAATAATCCTTTAGGTGAGTGTATATGCTTTACTTTCTGCTACATGACTCTAAATAACTTTAAAAGATTGGAGGACACTAATCGGGCAAACTTGGGCAAATTCTGTGAGTTTGCTCATTTCTCATGGATGTGGCCTTCATGTGCAGAGATGCACTGTGGAATCACATGACGTTCTTTCTTTTTCTGCTGGACACCAGAAGCTTTATGCTGGGTAGATTACTGGATGTACCTTACATTGTGTCACCTTGTCCCAGCCTTGAACATATCCTGGCAACCAGAATGTGAACGAGAATAGAAGGATCCGAACTCTTAATCGAAAAACATTCTGTTGTCATATGCTCATGGTCACTTTTAGGTGCACAATGCCCTCACTGTGCTCAGGGTTGATGTATCTCAGAGGCCTTGGCCACATTTCCGCAAGCTTCGTGTAAACTGTATGGCCAAGGCAAGTTCCTCATTGCACTTGCAGACAGTTATAGCCACATTCTGTTCAGGCTGTGAAGAATTGATGAAGGTTTTTAAAAAGTGACAAAAACTGTTATTCTTCATCAGCATCATACAGCACAAAGCTGGTTTTATACCTGCACAGTTGACATACTGTAACATATAACTATACAATCTTCATAGAAAAGGACATTAATTATTTTTGGTAACACTTAACATTAATGTTCCTTTTGATAAAGGATTTTAAAAGGGTTAATTAATAACTAATACATAATTTAAAAAAGCATAATAAATCATTAATATGCAGTTAAAAAACATGCATAAAAGGGTGACTGTCATGCAATACCTGCCAATTAGTGAGCCATTTCCACTCCTCACATGTTATAAATGATTAATAACACTTATTCAACATTTGTAACCTATGAAAATGTACCTAACTGTAAAGTGGACAGATGTTGGAGTTGCCAAAATTAGAAACCTGTTTATAAAAATTCAATATGATTTACTAGTTATCAGGATTTATAACAGGATTTACAGTATGCTGTGAATGAGCATGAAGATCTGATAAGTGTTTTTGTAGAGGACTTTAAGTAACTAAGACTAGTTAAGTTGAGACACCACTCAGAGTAGCATCATTCTTTTGACATCACCATGACAAGGAAAGTGACAACACAAGTGAGTCAAGAAGACATTACAGTAATGAAAATAAACAAAGTGGACTGTAGCAAAATGACATAAATCCTCCTTTTAATCTCACATTAATAGACTATTTTTGCTGCATTGTCACATAAATCATGAATTAGGGCATTTTATTTGTTTGATTAATCTAAATATGTATACTTGTATTTATTAAGCATTTATAACATGTAAGTTAAAATGCTCACTATTTGAAAAGTATTGGATGGAAGTACCTCTTTTTATGCTTACTACATATCACTGATGCATTTGTAAATTACTTCTTAACCATGAACCCTTTTTTAAAACCATAACAAAAGGGATCATTTATGTAAAAAGCATGACCATTTTTTCTTTTAGATTTTCATCATGTGGTTAGACAGTCAAAAAAACTCAGATTTTATCTATTCTAATTGTTTTAATTAACATTTTTTATGTTTTTATTTGAATTTTAAGTAAAACATAGAAATTGTCCTGCATTGTGACTGTCCTCATCATGAAAAACTTAAAAGATCTAATTGGAGTATCTAATTTCTATAAATGATTTAAATTTTACCTTCAATTGTAGAAAAGTCTATACAATTCATGTAAAGGTGATGCTGGCAAAAGAAAAAAAGACTATTTAAAAAAAAAAGTCTATGTAGACTAGTTGCTCTGTTTTTCTGTGAGTGCTCAGCGCTGTCTCTCCATGGAGGAGACTGTTTCGCAGCTCTCAATGTTGCATTGCTTGGTTTTAATCACACTTATGTATTTATATACAATATTATTTTTACTCCTGTACTAAAAATCCATTTGTCACACCACAGCACCACTAAAATGAAGCGATGAAAGAAATAAGTTGATTAACAGTGATGAAAACCAAAAGAGATGGTGACCACAGCATCTAAAATATATACAGTTCTCATTATATAAATATAAACATTTCAATTAGTGCTTCTTGATTTAACATGTTAATTTAATACATTTAATCATGTAAAAGTAACACGTAAAAAAACATGAACGCAATTAATCATGCCCCAAACAAATACATAAGTTCCATAATGAGGAATGTTCCTACGATCAGAGCAATTCAGCTTTATGTACCACCTTGATATTTTTGTGAGTCTGTGGCAGTAGTGGGCAGTCAGTGCTGCGCCTTTTCAAACCAACGAGAGCAGGCAGCACAGCGTTCCACAGATGAAGCATTGTTGTGCTCAAAATTAACAGAAAGCAGTGATCATATATATATATATATATATATATATATATATATATATATATATATATTTTATATTTTTATTTTTTTATTTTTTTATTAGCTCCTTTGTTTATTCATAAAGGTATATAAAACACCACCTCCGAAGCTGTGGTGAATTATGATACCACACATGACAATTCATTAATGTCACTGCATGTCATTTGCTTTGTATTGTCAAGTCATTTTTATTTGTATAGTGCCTTTCACAACACACATCATTTCAAGCAGCTTTACAGAAGCTACAAATGTAATATCTATAATGTCTTAGAGTCATCATTGTGTAGTTTGATTAAATACGATTATGAATTGTGTTTAAAAATAATTAATTATATAATAATTGTTTTAATAACCCCAGTGAGAAAGCCGAATGCGACTGTGGCAAGGAACACAAAACTCCAGAAGATGTTGATTAATGGAGAAAAATTACTTTGGGAGAAACCAGACTCACTGTGGGGGCCAGTTCCCCTCTGACTAACATCATGAATATAATGCCAATATTACTTATGTATAGTTAAAGTCATGATTTAAAATGATTCAACTAAGTGTTTAGGGTCAGTGTTTAAACAAAGATTTGTATGAACTGTAAGATTAATAACTAATGTCTTTGAATCATCCTGGATTAACTGCAGAAGTTCACATAGATGCAATAATTAACTTGTTAGTTGGCTGATGAAGAGTTTTGTTGGCAATTAATTAATAATCTATGTATTGCATTTCAAGAGTTTAGTCCATCATCAGACCGAGGTGATGCAGGCAGAGATCAGTTAGGTGCATCGCAGTTCAACCTGGTCGGTTATGTATTCAGCAACAAATGTTTGAAGTTAAGCGATGTTGCATTCACAATGCGTGTAAACTCAAACTGCTCTGTGGAAATCAAGCGAACTAAACTTAGAGCCCCTCTTGAGATGGTCTAAGATCATTTGCAGCGTTCTCATGGACGACACTGTTCTTGCAGTTGCAAACTACTGTATTTTCAGATGACTGAAACAGTAGAAACAGTGAGCACTCTGCATGCATGTGTTGAATACACAGCGAATCAATTCCTTTTCTTTCGTCTGTTCTTCAAAATATAATCAAGTGTGTTTCTTCAAACGTGCGTCTTTGTGTCTGACAGCATTTCTTGTCACATGTCACAAGATTTTTATAAGACGACCGCTACAGAAATAACACCACTGCATAAAATATCCACATTTGGTGGTTGGTGGGTACTACATTTAAAAACACGGAGTTAACTAATTTCATTAACCAGAGGTTACACGTACACACACAATTAGTTGAAGGGAATCAAGCAATAATATTTATAAGAAAAAGAGAGAACCACTCGATCTTTGGCTGGAGCTTTAGCCTCAATAAACCATCTGAAACCGAACATAAATGCCAACTGAAACCTGCTTAAAATTAATAATAGTTCAATGGGACGGAAACAATGCAGCAGTTATTACATCTAATATTTATCCTGTCCATGTTGTCATTATTTCCATGAGAGAAACTTCACTGTGGAAACTTGTGTCACCGTCAAACATGTGTGGTGTTCGCTGATACACGTGACTCTGCAAGTGCTGAATGTCCCGCGTAATTAAAATAAATTCCACTGATCATGCAAGCTATAATATACATGCAACACCACAAATTTAAATGTTTATCTGTTCTGCCGTTGCTAATAAAATGATAGTATGAATACATCTTACCCAAGTTTCAGGCTAATATATACTCAGTCAAACATACCGTACGGAGCACAAATGCATCTTAAACAGGCCACTTGTTCAATATAAAAGTCATATTTCTCATGAGGTCAAAGATATCGGCAGCAAAAGAACAAAGGAATAAGTTTAAGTTATTTCAGCTAAATGATTATTGACAGATCATTATTCTTTATGCTTTAGGGAATTGGGATTTGAGTCTGTTCTAAATCCACATGTCCAACTTCTAGCCAAACGCCTAAGTGTATAAGTAAAAACACACTGCCTGTGGTAGTGATGTGTTATCTCTTGCCTTTGAAGTCCAGCTGTAGAGCAGGCCCTGGCAAGCCGAGGAGAGAGTTAGAAGATATGTGGAGGATTCGACAAGGCCAAAGGGATCTCTGAAAAGAAGATACAGACCTGGAAGTCAAAAAGTTAAAACAGAAACCAATCGAACTACACTCAAAGTCAAAAGTGAAATGTAGATTTAAGAGTCAGCACTTTCTTGAACAATTTATATCCTCCTCTTTCAGTGCTAATGCTAACAGCTAACAGGAATGTCCAAGACATGAACCAAAGAGGCTGTTAAGTTTTACTGCCATTTCACTGTAGAGTCTTTACTGCTGCGTGCTTCAGAATTCGCTCTCCCAGCGCTCTTCTTACAGAGAAACTACCGTAATGCATGGTCTATTCCTTATGAATTAATGTACCCTAGTGAGAACGAGCCATTTTTCAGTTTGGTTTCAATAAATGCTTTAATTGCATTGGAAATTAAGTTTTGAGATCTGAAATTTACAGAACATTTTTATTGTAGAAAGACCTCTTTTATGTCAACATATCAAGGAAAATGTTATTCCTCATGACATGACCCCTTTAATTTATATTTATCCTGGCAATAGTAATTCATCAAATGATGATCACATAACAAAGAAGAGCAATATAATGCACTTTCAGCATTTTAAAGAGCTAAATGGGTAGTTGCACCCCTGATCAATGCAGACAGAGTCTGCTAATAAAGTTTGTTATCAGTGAATTCCCATTAAAATGTCTAAGAAAGGTAAATGTTAATGTATGCTTGCAACACTAATAGATGTTTATGGTCATGTTCTGAGGCAGACTGAGGGCCATTACAACACAATTACATGCCCTGCGATATCCAGAAAAGCATGAACCCCACCATTCTGCATTAAACTAATGTTTCACTTTAGTTCGGGAGTCGTTCATCTGGCTTCTCTCAATCTTACTTTATTTTAAAAACATACAGACATTTGAAGAAAATTAACTCCACTAAAGGTTATACATTTTAAATTAAAAACTAGAAAATCTGCAAATCAGCAATTGGTTAGAAATTCTCTTATAGGCAACATGTCAGTGGAGAGAGTATTTTCTTTATTTTTATATAGTAAAAAATGATCGCTCTCTGCTTTAATTGGCAATAGGAAAGAGAGAGAAAGCATGATTATAGGCCTTTTTTCCTGCACTTTTGAGCACATCTGAGGGTGATAATTTCAGGCAGATGTTGCGGAGACTTTTGAGCGCTGCTGTTATTTGTCACTGTTGGTCATAATCCATCACACTAATTTAAAGCATGTTTTAGAATCTATGTTCTGAACCCTCTTTTAAGAGGCCTGTCAGTTTGTTTGCTTTACTTTCTGTGTAGATGGATAAAATCTATTTAGACCTTATTTATATTCCTGACATGAAAATATACTGTGAATATCCATCATTACAAATGACACTTTCCACAAATAGGGTTCAAATTGGTGTTCCGTTCTGTTTCTTTTTTTTTTTTTTTTAAGCATTAAAGGAACAAATGTTATGTAGTGAGAACTATTTGATGTGTTCACAATCCTGTGATTGCAATTTTTGTGTTTGTTCTTTTCTTTTAATGAAAACAGGAAACATTCTCTACACTCATATCAACCCTGTGAAAAAATTAACGCACCTTTGCTTCAACCCAGGCCTAAAATCTGGTTCCCTTTACAAAAAGCTTCACTACGATGCTGCACTGCTAAGCGCTAGGGGAACAACTCTAGCTGTGAACCGAGCTGAAATAGTGTGTGTAACACGTCAATGAACATTGACCGGAATTTATAGCCTCGGCTGATGTAATCATTAGATGCACCTGCAGCCAGGCTATAAATGGATACGTCACCAGGTGTCGTCAGAAACTCTTTTTTTCAGAGCGATTCTGTTTCTGTGTGTTTCACAAACCCTGTCAAAACTTTCTTTCCTCTGTTAGGAGTTAGAATCAGTTAGGCAGTGTGCAGTGAACGTTGTTCTCTTTTCTCTTCTGTTTAGAAAATATTATATATATATATATTTCTAAAAAAGAAAGAAAAAAAAGAGAGAATGACTGAAAGCCGCAAACGGTGCGTGTTCCCCTCTTCTCGCTCTATAGCTGAAGACGACACACATCAGTTTTTGCTGTTTGTTTGGGGGTAAGAGCACGCTGCTCTCGCGTTGCAGCAGGGCGGGTGCGAGAACTGCGATTTGCTTTAACAGGCAGAGTGCGTCGTGCAGTCAGCACTCACGAAAAAAAAAAAAGATTTGTGGGGCTCTTGCATGGATTTGGCTGAGGAGCAAGAGACGGGTTGTTCCCTTTCTCTCACTTTCTCCCCAAACCCAGCTGGTCCTTCACATGATCTCGAAGTGCGTTCCGACGCTTCTTCGGATCATGAGGTGGATCGCGATTCTCTTCCCGCCTCCGAGCTTTCCGTCCGCGATAGAAAATCTACGGAGGAATTGCTCGATGTTGTTACTCGTGCGGTTGCCAGATTGGACTGGCCACGCGAAAAAGATACCCCCAAATGCTCCAAATTAGGGGATAGATTTTATCTTCCAGTCTAAGAAAGGGAACGCCTCATGGGTCCCTTCCCTTCTTTGATAAACTCCATGAAGAGCTTTTTCACTCATGGAGAACCCCTAAAAAATAAAATAAATATACATACTGATATATATATATATATATATATATATATATATATATATATATATATATATATATATATATATATATTTTCTTCCCGTGTTCACAAACCCTCGACTATCATGGGTACTGAGGCACAGGGGTATTCAGTGATGCCGCCGGTCGAAGAGACGCTCGCGGGCTATCTCTCGCCGGGCTCGGCATCGTCACTTAAGAAGCCCTCTCTCCCCTCAAAGCCTTGTAGGACAACCTCCACTTTAGTGGGAAGGGCTTATCAATCTTCGGGGGCTGGCGAGGGCGGCGAGACTGTCCCCAATCCCTGGGAGGAGGAGCACGACTCGCCACGCTTTGCTTTTGAGCCTCCCTTCAGTCAGGACCGAGGCGGGTCTGAGGCTTGCTCGTCAAGCGCAGAACCCACACTCAGGTCTTCCAGGAGGTCAGCCTGGTACGCCTGTAAAACAGCATGGAGTCGTGCTCCTCCTCCCAGGGATTGGGGACAGTCTCGCCGCCCTCGCCAGCCCCCGAAGCAAGACCTCAGGACTATAAATTCTAGTAAGAGAAAACCCTGAAGGTCTTGCGCCTAGATTAGGGGGTAGCTCCCCTCGGGACGGGGCACGTGCTTCACTTCACCCCTCCCGGCTTCTGTCAAAATTGGGAGTTTTCGCTGTTCCTGCATTTTATTCAGGACGCGAAACACTCGACAACCCCTCAACAGGAAGTGTTAAAATATAATACCCATCTCAGAGATCCTGGCAGCGTGGAAAGTTCTGCCAGATATATTCTTTTCTGTGGGTCTTATAAGGGCATCAGGATTTAATTCACTCGCCGCTTTTCCGTGTTTCAACGGCGTGTTCTCACTACCGTGAACCGGATTTCTTTTTATGTAAAAACAAAAACTCAATCTCCTGGTTAAAGGGGCCATGGTATGTGTTCCCCTTCCAGAGAGAGAGTTAGGTTATTACTCTAAATACTTCCCGTTTCCCATGGAGGGTGAGGGGTGGCGTCTGGATTAGATCTTAAAGCTTGAACTACCCGTGGGTGTTCCAAGTCCAAGATGATGCCTGTCAAGACGGTCGTGTCTCAAGCCCTACAACTCGTTTGGCTGGTCACCATCGATCTTATGATGCACTTCTATACTTCATTTAGAAGTTCTGCCACAACATGGAAAGTTCCTGAGGTTCACTTCCGGGGCGAAGTCTTCCAGGGTCAGGTTCTTTCACTCAGCCTAGCCCTTTTTACCCGCACATTCACAATGCATGATGTAGCGCTGGCTCCTTGTGACTCCGGGGCATCTGCATTCTGAATTATGTAGATGACTGGCTGATCCTAGCGCAGTTCCAGGAACTGGCAGTTCAGCACAGGGACATCGTCTTAGCTCATCTTTTTCTCTGGGGTTGAGGCTCAACGCCAAGAAAAGCGTCCTCTCTCCCACTCAGAACACTGTCTATCGGGGCATCCTATGGAGTTCAATCACAATGTGGGCACAACTGTCTCCCGCTAGGATTGAGTCCATTCAGATCACCCTGAGCAAAGTCAGGCTAGGTCAAGGTTGCACTGTTATCAGTATCAACGATTTCCAGGTCTCAGGGCGACCGCGTCCACGGTGATCCCTCTGGACCTTCTGCTCATGAGACCGTTTTTGTTGTGGCCAAAAGCCAGGGGATTTCTTCCAAGGGCCAAAACCCCTAGGCTAAAAGGGTTACTGAGCCTCAGGCTTCGTTCCCTTTCTATGTGGTTCAGACCCGGTTTTCTGCCTTGGGTCCCACTCTAGGTGCGTCTTGTTGTCGCAGACTGCTAACGACAGACGCCTCCCTGACGGGCGGGGTAGCGGCCTTAAGTGGTCGTCCAGCTTAAGGGGATAGGAGGGTCGTTAGCTCGGTTGTCACAGTCACTGTCTCGGGTTGATGGCTGTATTTCTGGCCCTGAAATACCTCCTCTTGAGGCTGCCATGTCTTGGTGCGGGTGGACAATACAGCGGTAGCCTCTTACATAAATCATCAAGGAGACCCACGTTCTTGTCAGCTGTATTTCTGACACGTCGGATTCTCCTTATGGCCCAGGGTAAGCTCCTGTCACTCAGTTATATCCCTGGATGCCTGTATACGGGAGCAGATTTACGGTCCAGACAGAAAATACCAACGGGGGAGTTAAGAACTCCACCCTAAGGTAGTAGTTGCCCAGAGTTCGCCAGCAAGGGTTTTTTGCCCCTTACTGATAGCACCGCGCTGGCCGAACAGGGCTTGGTTCTCGGAGCTAATCTCTTCCCTCGACGGCTCGCCTTGGGCGATTCCCGAACAGGAAGGATCTTCTATCTCAGGCACAGGGCAATATTTCATCCCTGCCCCGAATTGTGGAATCTTTCATGTTTGGCCCCTAAGGGTACCAACTGAGGGACACAGGGCTTTCTCCTGAGGTTATCAAGACCTTTTTAACTCTTTCCCCGCCAGCGTTTTAAGAAAAAAGTTGCCAGCCACTGCCAGGGTTTTTGACGATTTTCACTAAATTTTAATGGCCCGCAGAATATTTTCTTCCATGAATATATGAAGATGCTATATATCACAATAAAGATCTGAGCCTCTGCTTTTAGGCAAAAAAAACGATTTTATTTTATCTTCATTTGTTCTTTTTTTATTGCCACTTGAACAGAGGTAGGTTTTTGTCAAAAACAACATTTCAGAGAAAAAGGCATGTTTATGTCTGATATTTTGAGCTTCTCAATACTCCACTTCTTCATGTTTGAGACGATCGCAGTCTGTTTCTTTGATCAAAGAGTTGCGTACTCTTTCAAAATATGCGTGCGGGTCTTCCTTACCGTATAACACCTAAAACACAGATACCCGGAAAATTCCGTGTTTGGCGGGGAAGCGTTGTTTCATAAAACACGGAAAATTCCGTGTTTGGCGGGGAAAGAGTTAAATGCCGGGCTTTTTCCACTTGGAACAAGTTTGGGTGAGATCTTAGGGCAGAAGAGGACCTCTTCGCCTCTATGAATAGCGCAATGTCTTCTCTACTTCTCCCTGAAATCACCCAGCCCCCTTGGGTCTGGACGTTAAGACACATACATGACCCAGAATGCGTCTGTATGCATTTCTTTCCCCGGTTTCTCTGCTCCCGGGAGTCTTGGCGATGTTCACCAGCAAGGGTCTTGCCTCCTATTAATGGCGCTGTGCTGGCCGAACAGGATATGTTTCTCGGAGCTAATTCCTCTCCTCGACGGCTCGCCTTGGGCGATTCTGAACAGGGAGGACCTTCTCATCCTTGGTCCGAATTGTGAAACCTTTCATGTCTGGCCCCTAAGGGTACCAAATGAGGTTCACAGGGTTTTCTCTTGAGATTATCGAGACCATTTCAAGTGCTAGGGCTCCCTCCACTTGGAACTGATCTGTGTAGATTTTACAGGGCAGAAGAGGACCTCTTCGCCTCTGTTGATAGCGCAATGTCTCCTCTACTTCTCCCCGAGTCGCCCAGTCCCCCCCCCCCTTGGGAGGGGCTGATCCTAGTAACGCATACATAGCACAAATGCGCCTGCATGCGTCTCCTTCTACTAAAGTTCTAATTACAGAACCAGCTTACTGCCAGTTTGCTTCAGTTCTGGATTTTCTGTAGAAAGTACTGTCAGCGGGCACTTGCCTTGCCACTGCCTGGTTCTATGTGGCCACTGCGGTTTGCCACGGCTTGGTGGGCGGGGTGCCCTCAAAGAGGCATCCTCATTATTGCCCGGGCCTACGAGGCACGCGGTCAAGCTTCGCCAGTAGGTTTTAGGGCGCACTCTATCAGAGGGCTTTCCTCCTTGGCTAGAGGTCTCCCTCTGCAGCAAGTTTGTGATGCGGCAGGTTGTCCTCTCTGCACACATTCATTAGATTTTTATAGTTTTGATGTTTTGCCACTCCGGGCTCTTATGCCCTTGAGTTGACATCTCAAGCTCATGTCTGGACAAGTTTGTGATGCGGCAGGCTGGTCCTCTCCGCTCACATTCATCAGTTTTTATGACAAGTTTGTGTTGCGATAGGGTTCTCTTCGCACACATTCATCTAACTTTTTGGGTTAGATGCTTTGCTACTCCGGACTCTTTTGTCCTTGAGTCGACATCTCAACCCATGCCTAAACAAGTTTGTGATGCGGCAGGTTGTCCTCTCCGCACACATTCATTGGACTTTTTTTAGTTTGGATGTTCTGCACTTGAACTTTATGGGTTAGATGCTTTGCTACTCCGGACTCTTATGTCCTTGAGTCAACATCTCAGCCCATGCCTAAACAAGTTTGTGATGCGGCAGGCTGGTCCTCTCCGCTCACATTCATCAGTTTTTATGACAAGTTTGTGTTGCGATAGGGTTCTCTTCGCACACATTCATTGAACTTTATGGGTTAGATGCTTTGCTACTCCGGGCTCTTATGCCCTTGAGTCGACATCTCAGCTCATGCCTGAACAAGTTTGTGATGTGGCAGGCTGGTCCTCTCCGCACACATTCATCAAAATTGAATGGTTTAGATGCTTTGCTACTCCGGGCTCTTATGCCCTTGAGTCGACATCTCAAGCTCATGTCTGAGACCTCTCGCGTTTTTGTGAGTACACTGCACAACCGTAGGGGTCCGGACAGCCCCAAGTGCGGCGGCGTGGGTATTGCGTTCCCCTAGCGCTTAGCAGCACAGCATCGTAGTGAAGCTTTTTGTAAAGGGAACGTCTTGGGTTACATGTGTAACCCTTGTTCCCTGAAAAAAGCAGAATGAGATGCTGCGCTGCTTTGCCGCACTGGGACGTCCCAGGACTGCTCTTCAAAAAGAAGTATCTGACGACACCTGGTGACGTATCCATTTATAGCCTGGCCGCAGGTGCATCTAATGATTACATCAGCCGAGGCTATAAATTCCGGTCAATGTTCACTGACGTGTTACACACACTATTTCAGCTCGGTTAACAGCTAGAGTTGTTCCCCTAGCGCTTAGCAGCACAGCATCTCGTTCCGCTTTTTTCAGGGAACAAGGGTTACACATGTAACCCGAGATGTTTTACCACCTTAATCAGCAGTTACTGCAGCTAAACTCCACCTATAATTTGGCATGATGCTTGTCTTTGTCACACTTTTTTGACAGACTGGTAGATCTTCAAGCATGAACTGCTCTTTTCAGGTCCTGTAACATCATCTTTATTTGATTAAAGTCAGGATGTTCTCTGGGCCACTCCAAAACTTTCATTTTGTTCATTTTCAGCCATTCAGATGTGGACTTCCATCTTTATTGTTGATCCTTCTTCTGCTGCATCACTCAGTTACACTTTAGCTCATGCACAGTTGGTCTGACTTTGTATTTATACATTATTTTACACATAGCAGAATTCATGCTCCCTTCAATGATAACTCGACTGAGACTGCCCCCTTGATAGCATGCGACTGGCAAGAGCAAACTCCAAATCATCTTGTCATCATCCTCCTTGACTTGTCTGCTGCTTTTGGCACAGACCATCTCGGACCTCAGAACAGAACAGCATGGAATCTGGAAGTGTTTTACATTTACATTTAGTAATTTAGCATTTTAACAACATCTGCATTACAGAACTGTCAAGTTCTCACAGTGGCTGGAGTAGTAAAGATACTAGCACAGAAAAGAGAGACAGACAAGGAATTATTTTATTTTTTTGGTAAATGATGTGCTGGTTAAGTGCAGCAGTAAGTGCAATTAGTGTGGGTTGGTTAAGTGCTCGCGGAACAGATGTGTTTTCAGCAGGTTCTTGAATGTTGAGAAGGTAGCAGCAGATTGTGTGGAGGTTGGAAGTTTATTCCAACCTCCAGTGGTAGCCAGTAGTGTGAAATCAAGAGTGGGGTGACATGAGCCCTTTTTGGCTTATTAAAGACCAGCTGTATTCTGGACCAACTGTATTGCCATAATTGTGTTAGCTGGAAGGCCAGCCTGGCACAATCAGGAGTTGTGTTGCAAATTCAGACATGAAAGGTCTGATTTTCCTGATGTTGTAAAGCATGAATTTGCCAGACATGATGATGAGATGTGTGCAGTGAAATTAAGCTGGTCATCTTCCACCACTCTCAGGTTCCGGGGTGTTCTGGTTGGAGTTAGATGAAAAGTGAGCTTGCAGCCAACAGATGAGTTGGCTGGGATCATGTGGAGTTCTGTCTTGGCAAGGTTGAGCTGAAGGTGTTGTTCCTTCATCCGGGCTGAAATATCAGAAAGGCAGGCAGAGATATGAGCTGAGTCATCAGGCTGGAAAGACAGGTAGAGCTGCATGTCATCTGCATAGCAGTAGTAGGAAAAGCCATGTGCCTCAGTGACTGGTCTGAGTGATGTTGTGTACATCGAGATGAGGAGGGGTCCAAGCACTGATCCTTGAGGAACCCCAGTGGTCAGCTGTTGTTTCTTGGACACCTCTTCTCTCCAGGAGACCTTGAATGATCTGCCAGTGAGATATAACTCAAACCATCTAAGCGCAATTCCTGTGATTCCCAGGTCAGAGAGGGTGGACAGGAGGTTCTTGTGGTTCACTGTGTCGAAGGCAGCAGACAAGGAGAATGAGGATGGATGATTTGGAGTTAGCTCTCGCCCGTCGCAGGGTTTTAGCTACTGACAAGAGGGGAGTCTCTGTTGAGAGTCTAATTTTTGAAGCCAGACTGATGTCTGTTGAGTAGGTTGTTCTGTGAGAGAAAGGCAGACAACCTCTCAAAAGTGATGGTTGATGACCAGCTTTGCTTCACCACCCACATCTCATCAAGTACACGGTCTTGCAGGTTTCTGGTTTACAACATCAGGAAAAATAGACCTTAAATGTCTAAATATATTGCACAGCTCCTGGTCCAAGTTCTGCTCATCTCAAGACTGGACTACTGTAATTCTCTGTTGGCTGGCCTCACAGCTAGCATGGTTAAGCCACTGCAGATTGTCCAAAAACGAAGAATTCAAGGCTTTGACACTGGCCTTCAGGAACAGTGCCCTATTATTATTTTAATTCACTCCTCCAGGTCTATATCCCAACTCGCTCTCTCTGTGGTCAGTGAATGAGCAGCACTGTGTGGTCTTGTTGCATAGAAGCAAAAAATCTATTTCATGACTAAATGCACAAACTTAATATTTAACAATATGATAAAAAAAAACAATAACTTCTATACTACACCAGCCACATTGAGAACTTGGCAGTGCGATACTGCATATATTGTTGACTTTTGTATGACAAATTGCTTGAAATGTTCCTCATTTATAAGTCGCAATGGTTAAGAGCATCTGCTAAAGGACTAAATGTGCCCCATATATAAAAATAAAAACAAATACATCACAAAAAAATGGTGCTTCCAATAAAGATGTTTAAGTTTGTTTGATTTCTTCTGTTCTTATTTACCAAAGACAAATGCAAATTCAAATAAAAAAATGCTATAAGGATATGAATAAAGACTAAAATATTCTGCTACAGCAGTATTATTGAAGTCTGTTACCCACTTTATTTATACCATTGTAGGAGTCTAAATGTTGGTGGCATCTTTCAAGATTTATCAATGTCATATATGTAAACATCTCACATTTATTACAGTGCCTGCTGGGCCATGTGGTCTTGTGTGTTCTCAGCGGGTGCCTTTTTAATACAGTCTCCATGGAAAGCTCTTTTAAGTCTGTTAAATGTGATTCCATCAGGGTTTTTGAAATATTGCACACTTCTGGTTCTAATAATAGAATGAAGCCGTGTGACCTCCTCTGTGACGACCAATAGAGTCTCACCTTGTAACAACATTTTAAGAATGAGGTATTGGAGGGTGTTTACTCCAAAAGGTCTGCTGCCTTCAACCATTACCAATGATAATAATGAATAACTGCAAGGTTTCTAAAAAAACAGTATATAATATAAATCTATTCTGTAAAATATAGAGTATGGCCACCCACACTTATACTATAAGCATATGTATAAATATACATTAACAAACACTCAGTATAACACAACATCCTCACATTACATTGCTAGAAAATGTTAGTGCTCTGGATGTTGTCCGATAATGATTATTGCATTCATGTTTATACTTGTAAAAGTTAATGATTGCACTTCTCTAATGTAAACTAAACTAATAATTATGATGGTCGCTACATGTTCTGACTTTTTTTGGGATTCAAGGCTGGCTAAGGACAGATCCACATTAATCTGTTTTTGTTTGAAAAATCAAATCATTTCATCATTTCCAAATTATGCGGTAAAACAAAGCACTTTATTTTGGTCAAGAAAAAAACGCCATTCTATTGCATTTTCCAATGAAAATGTATAGACTGATCTCACATTGAAATTAGTAACAGTAGGTTAACTTCTCTTAAGTGAAGATTTGTCTATGCTGACCGAAATTCTAAACACTGCCCCCAGTGGACAGAGTCATTCAATTTTGTGGGTAAATTTGTCAAAAGCCAAAATTGAGTTGTAAAGTGAGCTGTTCTGAGCTGTATAGGATATGTATGACAATATATATTTTACTAACTTTAACCCCCCAACGCTAAACCTAACCATTAGTGGAGTAAAAATGTAATGTAACGTAAGGTTACTTACATTTGTTAAAAATACAACCTTCAAATCATGTTCGTCACTGATTATGCAAACATGATTACTTCCTGGTTTCAACGTGGGATTCCGAACCTGGCTCTCCCACACTGCTAAGGCAAGACACATCCAGTCGTGCCACTAAGGGAGGTAAATGCTGTTGAGCTGATGCAAACATATACACTCACCTAAAGGATTATTAGGAACACCATACTAATACTGTGTTTGACCCCCTTTCGCCTTCAGAACTGCCTTAATTCTACGTGGCATTGATTCAACAAGGTGCAGAAAGCATTCTTTAGAAATGTTGGCCCATATTGATAGGATAGCATCTTGCAGGTGATGGAGATTTGTGGGATGCACATCCAGGGCACGAAGCTCCCATTCCACCACATCCCAAAGATGCTCTATTGGGTTGAGATCTGGTGACTGTGGGGGCCATTTTAGTACAGTGAACTCATTGTCATGTTCAAGAAACCAATTTGAAATGATTCGAGCTTTGTGACATGGTGCATTATCCTGCTGGAAGTAGCCATCAGAGGATGGGTACATGGTGACCATAAAGGGATGGACGTGGTCAGAAACAATGCTCAGGTAGGCCGTGGCATTTAAACGATGCCCAATTGGCACTAAGGGGCTTAAAGTGTGCCAAAAAACATCCCCCACACCATTACACCACCACCACCAGCCTGCACAGTGGTAACAAGGCATGATGGATCCATGTTCTCATTCTGTTTATGCCAAATTCTGACTCTACCATCTGAATGTCTCAACAGAAATTGAGACTCATCAGACCAGGCAAGATTTTTCCAGTCTTCAACTGTCCAATTTTGGTGAGCTCTTGCAAATTGTAGCCTCTTTTTCCTATTTGTAGTGGAGATGAGTGGTACCCGGTGGGGTCTTCTGCTGTTGTAGCCCATCCGCCTCAAGGTTGTGCGTGTTGTGGCTTCACAAATGCTTTGCTGCATACCTCGGTTGTAATGAGTGGTTATTTCAGGCAAAGTTGCTCTTCTATCAGCTTGAATCAGTCGGCCCATTCTCCTCTGACCTCTAGCATCAACAAGGCATTTTTCACTGCCGCATACTGGATGTTTTTCCCTTTTCACACCATTCTTTGTGAACCCTAGATATGGTTGTGCGTGAAAATCCCAGTAACTGAGCAGATTTTGAAATACTCAGACTGGCCCGTCTGGCACCAACAACCATGCCACGCTCAAAATTGCTTAAATCACCTTTCTTTCCCATTCTGACATTCAGTTTGGAGTTCAGGAGATTGTCTTGACCAGGACCACACCCCTAAATGCATTGAAGCAACTGCCATGTGATTGGTTGATTAGATAATTGCATTAATGAGAAATTGAACAGGTGTTCCTAATAATCCTTTAGGTGAGTGTATATATATATATTATGGCTGTCATATAACGCGTTAATTCAGTGTGATTAATTTTATTTAAAATAACACATAAAAGAAATTTATTAAATTAATTGCAATGCCACCGGACCGTAATAAGGAAGATTCCTGAGGAATGAAAGCTTGTAGTACCACCTTTTTACTCCAGAGAGCAGTAATTGAAACTTCAGCTGTGTGGTAACGTGCAGTTTATACAGGGAAGAAAACACTTCAGTAGACAGAACAACACAAACAGCGTTACTTTCTTGCGTTCAAAACACTTGATGGAGCGCAAATTTGAACTAAGGGATCTTAAGATGTGTTGTAAGTATTAAACTATATTTAACTTGACACAGTGACCTAAAAATGTATGTTTATGAAGCAACACACCCGAGATGCTACACAAGCATGTCTGATGCAGGTGTGACGGGTCCTTAAACAAGCCCTCATAATAAATCTCCAACTGATTGACAAATTCACTGTGTGCCAATGATTGACTTATGATCAATAATATGGTAGTAAACAATACATTGTATTCTAAAACTGCTTTTTGTATCATCTTATCAATGATGAACTCTTCTGCCACAAGAATGTAGCAATTATCTGAATATTTATATATATATATAGATAGATAGATAGATAGATAGATAGATAGATAGAGATAGAGAGAGAACTTTCTTAATATTTAAAGATAACTATGTATAATTATTTCATCATTATATTTTTAATTATTGTTATACGAGGGGCTTTCTCAGCAAATATTTGTATATGCGATTGAATGCGATTGATCGCGATTAAATAATCGGGACACCACGTAATTGATTTTATTAAAAAAAATTATCTGAAGAAAGCTAAACTTCCGGTTTCAGAACACACATTCGTGATTTACTTACGATAAACCCTATACATGAACCTAACTATAAACTTTAACCTTTGATAATGACTGTAATTTATAAATACATTTTGTGGACGTTGGAATTAAGGAAAAATTAGGGGTTTGAAGGAGATGAGGGAAGTGTAAGTTATTGGTTGGTGTATAAAGGCCTATTCACACCAAATTCGTGACCAATTTGCAAGACAAACTGTCGAAGAAAAATCTAGATTAACAGAGACTGTGATTAACAAATAAAATTAAAACAAATTCACCCCTGTACAGTAGGTGGCGCTGTTCTACACATTTATTCTGGTGCATGAGTCTTTAAGCATTCAGCTGTCAATGCATGATATATATTTAACACAGTTAAGGCAGTTATTTACCTTTATCAATTACCATAGTGATACTAATCAAGTCTCCTTGCCATCCTGATTGAAATAAGTCAACCCGGAAGTCTCTACTATTTTGTGGGGCAGAGATATGTGATTTGTTACTCGGTTGCTAGGGTAACCCCATCTGGTTGCTAGGCAGTTACCATAGTGATAGTAATCAAGTGTCTTTGCCATCCTGAGTGAAATAAATCAACCCAGAAGTCTGTACTATTTTCTGGTGCAGAGATATGTGATTTGTTACTCGGTTGCTAGGGTAACCCCATCTGGTTGCTAGGCAGTTACCATAGCGATAGTAATGAAGTCTCCTTGCCATCCTGATTGAAATAAGTCAACCCGGAAGTCTCTACTATTTTCTGGTGCAGAGATATGTGATTTGTTACTCGGTTGCTAGGGTAAGCCCATGCGGTTGCTATGCAGTTACCAAGGTAATACAATACATGGCTTCTTTCCATCCTGAGTGAAATAAGTCAACCCGGAAGTCTGTAGTGTGTTCTGGTGCAGAGATATGTGATTTGTTGCTCGGTTGCTAGGGTAACCCCATCTGGTTGCTAGGCAGTTACCATAGTGATACTAATGAAGTCTCCTTGCCATCCTGGTTGCTAGGGTACTCTGTTTAGTTGCTAGGGAGTGGCTTGTCAGCTGCCAATCATGAATCTCCAAAGGCTGCTTTTCAGTATGAATGACATAAACCAACTCCCATGCCTTTGTGACATTCAGAATGGAAGATATCCCTCTATGGATTTTGGTTGCTAAGGTGCTCGACAATGGTTGCTAGGGAGGGGCTAGGAAGTGTTGAGGTGATTCATGATTGGCTGTTTGCTGCTCCAAGTGAAACGAGACCACCCTTGTGTTTCTATGACACTTCTATCCGGAGATATCCCTTTGATGTCTTTCATTAGAAGTCTATGGGACTTGATGCTAAGGTGCTTTAAATTGTTGCTAGGGCGTGGCTTGATAGCTTCACAATGATCCCGAGAGACTGATTGGTCGTCTGAGTAAAATGAGCCCGCCCCCTTGTCTCTATGACACTGTGATCCAGAGCTATGTTCAATCCAAAATCCCTATGCAATTTCATTTCATGGGCCGTCCTACACCATTGTAAGTCAATGGGGGCAATTTTGGGCAGCTCTTGCCCCCCAGGGGTGCAACTTTTACCACATATTGAGGTATGCTCTTACAGAGCCTGCCAGCCTCTTCAAATGTGGCAAATCACATGTTTCTGCGAAATCCTCGCTCGGAGCTGTGACGTGTCAAAGTTTGTCGCAATGTTAAGTCTATGGGATTTTTCGGCCGCTTTTTTGCCCCTGGGGCAAACACCGCACTCCGATCAGCTTATAAAAGTCATAGCACACGTGTCCTCAATAGGCCGTTCGATTTGACACCTCATTCGTGGGTCTACGCCAAACGGTGCGGGACGAGTTAGGTGCCGAACTTTTGTACGGAGATATAAAAATAAAAATAAAAATAAAAATAATAAGTATGTGAGATTAAAATAGTGATGCTTTGCAAGCACCACTAATAATAAGTATGTGAGATTACAATAGTGATGCTTTGCAAGCACCACTAATAAGTATGTGAGATTACAATAGTGATGCTTTGCAAGCACCACTAATAATAACAACTAGATGGGTACATTTCCTGAAGAAAATGTGAGTGGTGCTTGCCGTGGCGAAACTCGTCAAACAGCATGCTGTAACTCGAAAAGAACAAAAATCACGGTCAGTAAATAAATCAACCCGAATTCTGTACGATTTTCTGGTGCAGAAATATGTGATTTGTTACTCGGTTGCTAGGGTAAGCCCGTGTGGTTGCTATGCAGTTACCAAGGTAATACAATACGCGGCTCCTTTCCATCCCGAGCGAAATAAGTCAACCCGAAGTCTCTACGTTTTCCGATGCAGAGATATGTGATTTGTTACTCTGTTGCTAGGGTAACCCCATGTGGTTGATAGGCAGTTACCGTAGTGATACTTATGAAGTGTCCTTGCCATCCTGATTGGAATAAATCAACCCAGAAGTCTCTCTGATTTTCTGGTGCAGAGATATAGTTGTAGCTAAACGGTTGCTAGGGTACTCTGTTTAGTTGCTAGGGAGTGGCTTGGCAGCTGCCAATCGTGAAACTTCAAAGGCTGCTTGTCAGTATGAGTGATATAAACCAACTCCCATGCCTCTGTGACATTCAGAATCGAAGATATGCCTCTATGGATTTTGGTTGCTAAGGTGCTCGACAATGGTTGCTAGGGAGGGGCTAGGAAGTGTTGAGGTGATTCATGATTGGCTGTTTGCTGCCCCGAGTCAAACGAGACCACCCTTGTGTTTCTATGACGCTTCTATCCGGAGATATCCCTTTGATGTCTTTCATTAGAAGTCTATGGGACTTGTTGCTAAGGTGCTTTAAATTGTTGTTAGGGCGTGGCTTGATAGCTTCACAATGATCCCGAGAGACTGATTGGTCGTCTGAGTAAAATGAGCCCACCCCTTGTCTCTACGACACTGTGATCCAGAGCTATGTTCAATACAAAATCCCTATTTCATGGTCCGTCCTACACCATTGTAAGTCAATGGGGGCAACTTTGGGCTGCTCCTGCCCCCAGGGGTGCAACTTTTACCCCATATTGAGGCATGCTCTTACAGAGCCTGCCAGCCTCTTCAAATGTAGCAAATCACACGTTTCTGCGAAATCCTCGCTCGGAGCTGTGATGCGTCAAAGTTTCTCGCAATGTTAAGTCTATGGGATTTTGCGGCCGCTTTTTTGCCCCTGGGGCAAATACCGTACTCCGATCAGCTTACAAAAGTCATAGCACACGTGTCCTCAATAGGCCGTTCGATTTGATACCTCATTCGTGGGTCTACGCCAAACGGTGCGGGACGAGTTAGGTGCCGAACTTTTGTACGGAGATATAAAAATAAAAATAAAAATAATAATAATAAGTATGTGAGATTACAATAGTGATGCTTTGCAAGCACCACTAATAATAATAAGTATGTGAGATTACAATAGTGATGCTTTGCAAGCACCACTAATAAGTATGTGAGATTACAATAGTGATGCTTTGCAAGCACCACTAATAATAATAAGTATGTGAGATTACAATAGTGATGCTTTGCAAGCACCACTAATAAGTATGTGAGATTACAATAGTGATGCTTTGCAAGCACCACTAATAATAATAAGTATGTGAGATTACAATAGTGATGCTTTGCAAGCACCACTAATAATAAGTTTAAATAGGATTTCAGTAAGTTGGCTCTCACAAGCCAACTTAATTAACATTCCTTTTATTTTAACATCATATTTACAGGCAAATTGGCATTGTTATTTTTTTTTTTGACATTTCCGTTGAAGCAAAGCACCCACGAAGGATACAGCTCGTGCATCCTCTGAATTCCCGTGAAAGAACATCATATTCAAAGCGTCCTACTCGCTTTTCTGAAACGAGACAGCCACAATGACGTATGCGGCCAACAAATGTGACCTCCAGAGGACACAGCTTTCTAAACAAGACACAGCCTGTATCTTTAAAAGTTCATTTTAGACATATAGTAACAAGTAAAAAAGATACCCAACAAACATTTCAAACTACATTGTGTTAATGTTTGACAGTTAAATCATTGATTACCTTAAAAACAAGTGAAGTTTGATCAGTGGTTAAACGTGTTCAGCTGGTTCCCTTTTACATGAATGAATGGCTCCTTTCACATAATGCATCAACTAATGTTAACGAATGGATCCTTATTGTAAAGTGTTACCATAGATATACACCTCAGCTTTGAGTATTCACATTTTTCTCTTGGTTATTATGTCCCACCCATTGGTTACATGACATTTTCACCAGATGTTCATACAGAAACTCTTTTGTAAAGCTTTTAAGTCTTAGCATGGAATGGGGAAATGGAGTGATATTTTCATCTGGTATTTCATTTCATGTTGTTGAGATAACGGTATCCAAGTCAGGAACAAAACATTTTACAGCTTGTCTTTTAGGGGAATCCTTCAGAGGAAATAGGCATTTTAGATTGTGACATCAATGATAAGACAGTGGTATAAATCATATTTCACACACACATACAGTATGGTAGGGGTAGATTTAGTGCACTACTTTGGACCATCAACAAAAATGGAGAAATGGGACTGTGAATACTGGAAAACACGAGGCTCTGCCCTATGCAAGGAATGCTCTTGAAACTGTGGTCATATCAGTAATAATGGTACTTAACAGGACTTAACAATGAGGATAGCCCAATGACCCATGAAAGAGTTATGGCCAATGGGCAGTCTGAAAGCATTTCAGGCCAGCTGCCAAAACTGTCACTTGGCCTATCGGGTCACCTTACATTTTTTTAATCATGGACAGGTTTTATGTGAGGCTGTCAAATTAGCATGTTAATTGAGTTAAATTAATTATATAAACAATAACGTGTTAAAGAATTAATGCTGTGACTGTATGTAGCTGTATGAAATTCACTGGTAGCAATTTTCCAATGAACAAAGCAATTTAAGCATTGTTCAAGCATATGTTCAATGATATGGAAATAAACCAAACAATATATTGACTTTTTTGTATTGTCTTATCAATGCTTTTTTATGGCGTATTGTGTAATTCATTTTATCATTTGTTTTAAGAGACTAACAACCATAGCTTTTAAGGTTGGGAACCGAGAACATTTTCTTGTTGAGAACCGGTTCTGTTTTTTACTAAATACCAGAACTGTTTGATTTTCATGACTTTTGGTTCCATAACCAGTTCTTGCACATGCAATATTCCGACCTAACAGCAGCTGCCCCCTACTGAATCTACAGCATAAAACATGCAGCACATCCATTATATTCTGATTCCCAAAATGAATGACTCTTTTGAGCCGGCTCTTTTGACTCTACAGCAAGAATCACACACCATGCTCAGTGCTGTCCAATTCCCGAACGAATAACTTTAATAAGATGGTTCTTTTGAATTTACAATGTGAAACATCCTTTGCTTCCAGTGAGACTGATTCCTGAATCTTTTTAGAGAATCAAAAACACACACAGTGTTCAGTCAGAGCGTTTACTGAATTCATCTTATACTGATGCACAAGTTATGGATGTCCAACTCAAAATAAATTAAGAACTGTTGAATCTCACATGCACGTACAACATTAGGCTACATAACTAAGTTATCATTTATGCATTTGGCAGACGCTTTTATCCAAAGCGACTTACAGTGCACTTACTACAGGGACAATCCCCCTGGAGCAACCTGGAGTTAAGTGACTTGCTCAAGGACACAATGGTGGTGGCTGTGGGAGTCGAACTAGCGATTAACAGTTATGTGCTTTAGCCCACTACCACCACCACCACTCCAAGGTCAAGTTATCAACTTTCAGTATCCAAAAAAGCACATCCATCCATCAAAAAAGTAATCCATACAGCTCCAGGGGGTTAATAAAGAGGCAAATCAATGCGTTTTTGTAAGAAAATATCTTCCGAGTCGAGTTCCGGCGTATGACGTAGGCGTGGGCTTCAAAATCTATGGTAACATACACTCTCATTATAAAGCTTGGAAGAGCCAGGATATTTTTTAATATAACTCTGTGTTTGGCTGAAAGAAGAAAGTCATATACACCTAGGATGGCTTGAGGGTGAGCAAATTATGGGATAATTTAAATGTTTGGGTGAACCAACCCTTTAAGGCCAGGATAGTGAGGTTAACACACTGCACAATTATCACATACCAGCTGTCTACCCCTACACTTGTGTCACCGGTCCTACTCGACCCGCCTTGAGTGGGATTCGAACTGGCGATCCCCAGCATTGGAGTTGGACGCACTAGCATGAAGACTACAAAACCATGGCCTTTAGCCTTGGTCAATAGTACATCTCTTATTCACATAGAAATTGGAAACAGTAGATTGATTTTCTTTAGCAAAAATCGGTCTGTGCTTACCAAAATTCTTAACATTGTACCCAGTGGCCAAAGCGGTAACTGTTGTTGGGTGTATGGGCACGTGGAAGATCCATTCTCTGGGTGAAATGTCAATGGAGGGGTGCCAAAAACAAGTTGTAATTTTTTGTACTGTACAGCTGTACAGGATGTAATAGAGTGAAAAGGAATGCATTTTGTATAAACTGTTAACCCAACCCAAACCCTAAACCTAAGCATCAGTGGATGTAAGCCCCTTAGGCTAAAATATAGACATGGCAGTTTGCCTGAAAGAACACAGAATGTTTGGATGTGTTATGCACAATTCAGTCACAGCATCTGCTACCCTATTCTCCCCATTGGTGTTCGCTAGAGGATGCGTATGTAAATGCGTTCTGCGGGAAAGGCTGATGTGAACACTGAGATGGTGCGCAATGGCAAAAAACTTCTGTGTAGTGCATGGTTAACGTGTAACAACATTAAGATCAACGATCAGAAAAATTTATGCATTCTTCCAGGTGTACTAAATGGGGAAATACCTTAGACTTCTATTGTTTTTACTATAATTACTATAAGCTAACCCTAACCCACACTCTACAACACACACACACACACACACACACACACACACACACACACACACACAAGAGAGACAAAGAAACAGTGAACATTTTCTAAACATTATTTGGTGTAAGATGGTCTTGTTTCCCCATTACTGCTGGTTCAGTCTTCACATGGGGACCATTCAGAAGAAATTATGTGTATTAGATATGAGGGGTGGGACTGGTGGCTGCTAAGAGTTAGCTGGGAGTGTAGTTTTGCTGGTTATGTTGTAGTTTCAAGGGGCGAGGATGATCTCTCCATTACATGACACCATTAAATGCTAACTCAGTAGTGGCTTGTAAGTGGCTTCCCTGAAGGGCAGCCGGACAGATTTATGCTCTCTATAGTTTTATCTTGATGGAAGAGGAACTCAAGGGGATTTTAATGTGTTTTTGAGTATTAAACATGCAACACAGCTGGTGCAAGCCATTAACAATTCGTTAAAACATTAGAAATTCAAGACACACATATCTGGAGTTTAAATTGGTAAACAATGACCAAACCATGAACAGTGATACTGGAATGCATGACCACATGGGCTCATAAAGACACATAATGTAATAATAATTTTAAGGTTTTGTGGCATAGACTTGGTGAGGTGGAATCGTGGTCTAGCATGCAACAGCTCTGTAAGAGGTTCAGTTACTAATATCACACTAACACATGACAGAGTTTGTGATTAGCATGTTGCTAAGCTAACAATGCTCAACAATGAGAGTCATGTTTTTGGTTAGACTGAACTATTTGTATTTATTCTTTTCGGTGGAGAATTAATTTTATTTTTAATCCCAATTCTATTGTATTTTTTGGTTTCATGCGTTAACTTGGATGGATTTTTTCACTCGTCACAATTTCACAACTTGCTGTTTTTCAGTTGATGGAGTTGGCATTTCAAACACATACACATTGTGTTGCCACTAGCTTTAGTATGTTAGCCAATCTCAGTCAAACACTCATGTCTCAAATCATGTACATACTGTATTCACACAGCGTGATAGTAAATTCAACTCACATTTGTAAGATGTCTTCACAGACGTTTTGCTAGCCTCATTCACAATTATTTACAATTGTTTTGTCAGGCTAGCATCACAGCCAGATAACTCTGCCCCTTCCATTAGGTATGACAAGTCTCTATAAGCCAGATGCATACTGCTAAAGTGGGACAGAATTTCAGGACTTTTAAAGAGGAGATTTATTATTAACTTACATAGCAATAATAATTATTAAATGGCAGTGTAGTGCAGGACATAATGTGTTTGCAGTACAGCACATTTATTGTGTGTTGTGGATGTGCATGTGTAACAGGAGCCAGCTTGTACATGATAGGTGGCGCACTCGTGACTGATGCTAGGGGCTGTAGTCTTTAGCCTTCTTGTTAGCACGTCCGCCACACATACTGGCTGATGCAGGTTCGAATCTCACTCGGACTGGGTCAAGAAGTCCTGTTACAAATGCTTTCTTAAGTTTTGTATTAATCTTTCAATCTATACTTTCAATATATACTATCTTTGTTGCAAGCAAAATTATAATATATTCAAATACTGAACTGTGTTAGTGTAATATTTTATGCAAATATTTAAAAACATTACAAATGGTTAATCTTATTGGACATTTTAAGTAGAATTAACAACCTGAATTTGTTTTGAAATGTTGTGCATTGAATTGTTGTGCATATAGTAACGTTATGCTGGCGCTGGCAATGGCGATTGACGAAGACGTGAAGATGAACCCAAGTGCAGTTGATTTAAACAAAACGTGAAATCCTAAAACTCCAAAAATAAACATGAACTTAACATGAACTTGACATGAACTTGACTTGAACTAGACTTGGCTGGACTGGACTATAAAACAAAACATAAACATGCGCTTAGCTTGGCTTAACAAAGTTATATAAACACATTCACATACAATACTTGACAAGAGACAATGGCAAACATGAGGGATTCATTACACAGACATTGGGTAAAACAATAACAAGTTAACCAATGAACAGACAGAACAATAAACAAGATAACAAGACTAATAAACAAAAAACCAATGACAAACTACAACTGATAACAACATAATGAAACAATAAACCAATGGAAACAAAAGATGAACATGGAGGGAAACATGAAATCACATGACATGAAATAGGAACTAGACTTTTCAAAATAAAAGACATGAAATACATGAACACACATTAATCATTACACATATAAAGGTGCACATTGTCTGAGCAGATGTAAGTTGTAATATTATGTTTATGTTGTGGATATAGCTGATTGAAATCTTGCATCTCATGCGGGAAAGCCCAATACTGTTACTATTCTATCTAGAATTTTCTTTATTTGAAAAACTAAGAAACTAAATTAAAAACACTATTAGCGCCTGTTTTTCCCATCAATTTCGTATACCGAATGTTTTAACTGAAACCATTTGTTCATTATCACAATGCGTTGTTTTTGTCTCGTCTTCATTATCGTTGACAAAATAAAAATAAATGTCAAAAGAACATTTTTGTCAGTAATTTCATTGATCAGATTAACACTGCTAACAGCTGCAAACTCTTAAGGCAGTCTTCCTCCTGAAAGTATGACATTCCTGAAATAATGAACCTAAATATTTTACTTTTTAAACTAAGCATATTTGGACAGAACATTTGCTCTTTCACTGAACAAGGAGAGCAAGAGACCTGTGAGGAAGCATTATTGTCCAGGGCCTCAATTGATCTTAGTGGTTAAGATTGTAAGATTTTACAATACTGCACTTGACATAAACGTGTAAAGGAAAAAAAGTCCTGTTAAAATGACTTCTTTGCATTTGCTTTAGAGGAAATAAATCAGATAGACAATGACTGTGGACATGGAGATCTGTGAATTCATGAAATCAGCTGGTATTCAAAATGTCCCCAGGATTCTAAAGATCTTCGTAAAAGCCAACACAGCAACAACGTCCAGGGCTTATATTTAGTACTGGAAGTCTCATCCTCACCAAAAAGGTACCAGCACTCTGAGAGACTTCTTCTGTGGAAGACTTCACAATTAATTTTTTTCTAGCCTACTTAACAGCTTAAATTCATTTCCAAAGTCCACCACATAAAACGGCTGATAGCTGACCGTCATCATAGCAGACTGTCATGAAAAAGTCAAGCACCATCATTAATACCATTAATGAAATTAAGTCAAAAGGTCACTGGATTTCTGGTGTCAACCGTGCTGTTGCACCCTATGTGTGCCATTGTGTCATTTGTAGAAAATAATCGGTGCAATTTTTTTCAATGAATGCACAATGTTCCAGCCATGGTGGAATAATTGCGGAGCTCCAAATCAGAACAGTGAGAAGTATTCTCCAGACCACATTTCTGGAAGGTTGGATGATCCATCTGAAAGGCCATTTATCTACAGAGCAATGACAAGTGTCAATAGTCGACTCATGGTTGACAATTTAAGTGATCCAAACAGTCTTAAACCTATTACACAAATCATTTGCTTATGACAAAATCCAACAGCCCTCATGCAAGTTCATCATAGAGGACATTAATGCCAGGAAAAGGTGGTGCCATGTTCAGTATCTTGCCGAGCGGTTTTGGAGCTGTTGGTGTAAAGAATATATTGCCAACATTCCTAACAGACACACTGGCACACCCCTAGAAGAAACCTGAAAGTAGGGGATATACTGTAGTAGGGCTGCACTATTTGGACCAAAAAATTATAATAATAATAATTGCACATGGTCATATCTCGATTTCGACATTTCCACTATCAGGCCAAATGTCTCTTCCGGGGCTTCATCGGGGCCGCCTTGGGGCTTTCTCGGGGCCAATGGCCCACCGATTACTCTTGGGCCAAACAAGGCCAACTTGGGAATGAGGCGGGGTTAATGTCAAAGACAGAATTTTGCTGAACTTGCCAGGTTGTGTATCCAGAGCACAACAGTAGAGGTTTGGGGGAAAAAAAAGAAACAAATTGCAGGTACAGTACAAATCTGTTAAAACACACAATGGACAAAGCGATGCCCAAAGACACTTCACGGATCATGGATGGTGTGCTGGGACATCATTCCTCTCTTAATGGAGAGACCACTCGGGACACTGTGGCAGTTACAGTCGGTGAGTTGTCAACACAAACTTATCTTTCTAGCTAGCTAATGTTTACAAATGATTTAAACTCGATATTCTAGACAACTAGATAACATGATACTTAAACTTGAGCTTCCCCCTTGCCCATGAAATGGGTTGGGTGTGATGTTGGCACCAGGGCAGCATGTTAAAGGTGTGTTTTAGGGAAACGCTGTGAGGCTATTGGCCCGACGGTGGGAACACAGATTAATTTTGGGCTTGTGGCACGATTTCCGAGGCTATTGGCCCTGGTTGGCCAGTTGATAGTCCTGACTCGTGACCATACAATAATGTTACCATACAGTGTCTCTCATTGTTAAAACTTCATTATATTTGTGCAAAACTTTATAACTGATTATATATTTAACCTCAATTGAAAAGTTATTCTCTTAAATATTCAGCCTAATTAAGCACAAAATTACATATTGTTTTATAAAAATTGTATGAAAAATGATCTTTTACTTTTGCACAATCTTTGCTTAGTTCATCAGGTATGCATCTGTAATATTTCATTTTTCCAAATTCATCTGTGGGTTTGTGAATGATCCTGCCAATGACAAGCATTTATTGTATATGACAAGGTTCACCATGTTACCAGTATAGCGGAATGCAAAATGATGAGATGTGTGGTGTGCTCTTTGCTCCCAAAAGATATAATGGTGGCAGAAATGATACACAACATTGTGGTGTGGGCAAGAATACCTTTGCGTTTCAGAGAGGAAGATGAGCCATAATATTGCCAGTTTTCATGCACGGCAGCAAGTCATTGATGTTTTTTTCTTTACTCCCTCTGATTTTATACAGTCAACAATCATGTCTCCACTTTGTTGTTACCAACTACAGCATGAAGCCTTCCACACAAATAAGTGTATGCTACTGTGATGAGGAGGAGGGCTGGGTCGTGAGTCCGCACTGCGGCCCACAATCAGGCTAACCATTTGTGTTTTGTTTCTTTTTGTTTCATTAAATATTACTTTGACTGTTCAGCCGGTTCCCGCCTCCTCCTTGATCCATTTATCCTATTATTAAGCCTACCTACTTTGTGCATTTATGTATTATTATTATTATGATTAAACTAGCCTAAAATATTTGTATCTCAGTGAAAGTCTCAGTATGAAGTGCAGCTAAGCATAAGTATTTAGGCTAAATTGTATTTGGGAAACAGGCCCCAAAACTGAATCATAAGATGGATTCTATCTATCTAGGCTTACGATGCTTTTGGGAAACGAGTCACAGAGTGGCTCCCTTAAGGAAATAGCAGTTTATGATCAGAGTGCTTAAGGGTCTTAATTAGCAGCATGTTTAAGCCCCACATTTGGGCAGCCAAACCATGTGCTGAGAGATGTGTTACATGGAACTTTTATGATGGGAATCGACTGGCTGGTTAAATGCTGTACTGAGCCACACTGGATAAAATAAAAAATAAAAAAAGCAGCTACGACCAATTAAATATACGACTCTCTGGCTCTGTGCGTTAGCAGTAGCCTTTTAATTTTACATTACCCGTATTTAAAAGGGAAATTTAAGAATCTGTCATAACCATATACTTTTTTTTTAGTGCATTTTGGCTGTGTAATTAATTAAATTGATGCAGATTAACATGAATGAATTATCCAATTACAGAGCAGAAGTGATCCTGCTTTTTAATTTAGATATATATAACCATATATTTAGCAAGTGGTGGCATTTATCAAAGATGTCTGACCTATAAAAGTGTTAGTCTTCTAGCCAGTTAGAATGTGTACTAGCATTCACACAAACTTTCTGTTCAAGCTTGCTTTATTAAAGTATAACATTCAATAGTTAAAAAAATACCACAGTTACAACAATTACTGATACTACTAGAAAACCATAATAAATTAATATGGCATATCCTTCTAACAGTGTGTAAGAAGCTGACATTTTGTTTAGTTGCTTCTTTGACAACACTGGTTGCTGTTTTGACAGAAACTACATGGTATTTAAAGATGCTCTCAGTAATTTCTTTTTCCTTATTAAAACAGATCATGAATTGTTATTTAGGAATATATGTAGGAAATCATGAGCACTCACATTAAAATGAAAACTCTAGTCATATCAGTAACCTTATAAAAGCTTTTTATTCTCAGTAACCCTCCTGTTATTTGACACTTTCACTCAATGATTAAAGTAATCAGGGCTAACTGTGAATACTAAATTTCTACAATGGCATTGTCTCGTTAAAGTGAAACGTAACCCATGGTTCTCTGAGTGGGAACGAGGTGCTGCATAATCGCATTGGGACATGCCCTGAGTGTCACGTGGTCTGAAGGCCTTGTACAATCATGCCCCTAGGAAGCTACGTCAAAGGCTCCATAAAGGTGCTCGCTTTGGCAACATAATTTTTTCACTATGCAGATTTTAGGCAGGAAGGCACGATCCTATGCAGCTGCTAGAGAGTATGGCAAGCTTACGCAGTGTCCCGTCAGGGAACCAGGGTTAAGTTTCACTTTCACATTAAGTTTTCCCTTTCGTAGGAACTCAAGCTGCGTCATCGCATTGGGAACCATATACATTCACGCCATGCGAACAGTAGCTGCCAACTGTCTACGCCCATGTGGCAAGCATATTGCTGCACACAAGCTAGCTAAAGCTGAATAAAGCAGAGAAAATGACAAGTTTACTTCTGTTCCAACAAAGAGAACCTGGGAAGCAGGAGTATAGATGGACCACCCTGCCACCTTACAGGGAGAATGCGTTCCACTCTGAACATCGCTAGACACTGATGAAATGACTGAACACGAACTGGAGACAGACGTGCCTGAATCGCTCGCGAATCCAGCTCCACCCCTAGAAACAGAGTCTGTTGCCCTGGCAACAGGACACTCTTGTCTAGGTTACACACAGCCCTAGATCAAATGGCTGAGAATGACATCTCAACGTTGGCAGCCAAATTCTCTGAGTTGGCAAACACAAAGTAATCATTGGGATAATTCAAAACATGGATGCCTTGAAGCCTCAAGGGCATCAAAGCTGCATCCATGCATTTTGTGAAAGTGCGTGGTCCCAGTACAATTCTGAATGGAAGGATGCAAAATGTATACGATTGCCCCCAAAGCGAATCTAAGAAAGCACTGAAGAGAAAATCTGACTCGATAGTGCCAAAATGAGTGATTTTCTTGAGCCTGTGATGTTGCTCCCTAGTAGCTCGCCACCAGCCAGTAAATCGCTGTGATTGTACAAGGACTTCATACCACATGACTCCTGCCAAATGCGAGTAAATCGGCAGTGGCTGGTTATTCCGTCTCTCTTACTAGCCACTTTGGCGGGTGGCGGTTTTAGGGTTTTTCCTTTATTGAAAATACTATGAATGTCAGGCCGCCGAGGCTAATTTGAACACTAAATATGATTCTTTTATCTGACATGCGTATTTGCGTGGGGTGAATGAAGAGTGGTTTTGCACGAACTACCGCAGCGCACATCAGTGCTTCAGAGAAAGGATAGCCAGAGCTCGGGGATAGCGCAGAGTGGAACTTGCGAACCAATCAGGCTTCACTCGATATCGTGGTGGAGACCACAAAACTTGTGTGACCTATCTGTATCTAACAAAGGAAGTTCTACTTTAAAGCGTCATTTAAGTTTCTACTCAAACTATTTCTACTCAAACATTTTTATAATGACATTATAAACAGCACTGACAAGGTAAAGAGGAGACAACATTTATTACAAGATTAATTACACCAACATTAATTACATAGCTTTTAAAAATCAGGGCCGTTCCTGAGCATATTTTTTACTGCAGTAACACTAACTGGTTACTGGAATCTATAAGACTTTTATTACAACTGTGAAAATTGTGGTTAAAGGATTCTAAATGTGATTAGGCTATTAGTTATATATATATATATATATATATATATATATATATATATATATACACTACCTGTCAAAAGTTTTGCAACAACAATCATCCATGCGATTATCTAATCAGCCAATCGTGTGGCAGCAGTAAAGTGCATAAAATCATGCAGATACGGGTCAAGAGCTTCAGTTAAAGTCAACCATTAGAATGGGGAAATCAGTTGGTACCAGCTGTTTAAACGGGGCTTCCGCTCTTTATTCAATTGCATAGAAAGAAGAAAAGAAATTACTTGGGTGCATAAACATTGCAACAAACATCTGTTCAAATTACTGGTATACATGCATTTGTTTATATTTCTATTATAAATTACCCTTTACTCCTTACAACCACGGTTTCTGAAAGATTTCCCCTTACCCAGTTACACAAGCAGACCAATCTAAAAATCCAGTTAAACTATCAAGAGCAATTTCAAAAGAAATAGTATTAGTGAAATAGGCATCCTGTCTTAGTAATGGAAATAGAAGGACAGTGAGAAATGTGAGATCCTGTCTTTAGTGATTCAGTTTGGCTTTATCATTTTTCCAGTAGCCTAAGGGAGTATATTTCACAACCTTTGCTTTGTTTGAAATGTCAGCATTTAGGGCATGATGCGGCTGTTTGTAAAGGGAAAATGCGATGTGCAAAATGCGGAGGAGAGTACAAACAGTGGCGCAAAAAGTGGGTATGCGCTATATGCGGTGCATAGGGGCGCCGTCGCATTTACCAAAGCGATGGTAAAAAAAAAAAAAGAAAAACAATTCTAATTTATATAAGTTATATAAATTTTAGAGGACTAACAGGCTAGAGTAGGCGCCGGCGCCCTCATAAGATTCCATCATAGAATTTATTTTGACAGAAGGGTAATATCATGACATGGCGCTGAGTGAGCAGCAGGAGTGAGTTGTCGTTAAAACTCAAAGATGGATAAAGCAAAAAAGCTGTTGGGGGCTAAAAACAGAAAAAGAAAGAGGGAAAAGGAGATTGCATGTCAAGGGATGTGACAGCAGCTTAATAAGTGGATGGTGAAAGGCAACAGGTAGGATTTAAAGTGTGACGTCTGTGCTTGGAAGCTTGCAAATATTCATGTTAACAGACTAGCTAGCGTTTGCTAAGACTGGGAATGTAGCAGTCAGAATATGTAACTAGCTAGCTTAGAATATGCAAAACCGAGGTTGCTGAGCTGAAAACTGAAAAATATAAGGTAGCATGTACGATATATGACAAGAATCTGGAAAACAACTAATGCAATATCTCTGGTTTACCATGGAATCATGCATAGATTTGCTAGCAAACTTGGAGGCTTGCAAATATTAATGTTAACAGACTGGCAAGTGTTTGCTAACTTAATGCAAAATAATGTTGCTGATATTTACATTTAGATTTTGGTTAAACCCTATGGTAGGGTCACATCTCTCTCTCTCTTTAAAAATCTGTGCTATGTGTGTGTGTGTGTGTGTGTGTGTGTGTGTGTGTATATATATATATATATATATATATATATATATATATATAAATATCGATGCAATACTAGATAAATGGGCAAGTGAAAAGGCACGCCATGTTACAATTTAGTAGAAACTAAAGAGCTTTTGAATGTTTGGTAGCAACATTGTTACTTGGATTGGGCATCGAGAATCAGTGACTGACTAGTTCTAACTCTTTATTCTGTTTGTTACTGTTTATTCTGTTTGTAACTTTTTATTATTTGTTAACATTGTTAATATAATATATATATATATATATATATATATATATATATATATATATATATATATATATATCCGTAGGCCTACAGTGGCTGTCTGATATACTTTCAAATAAACCTTTATTATTTGAAGCCCATACATGATGATGTCCGGCAAACTTATTGTGGGGTGTGGGGTGGGCGCCAAAATTGTTGCTGCATACCCCTCTAACACTGGGTAGTTACGCCCCTGAGTACAAATATGGAAAGTGTGACGTGGGAACTAAAATAAAATGTTGTAATTGTGGTGGAGGGCATAGTACAACTATGCACGGTGTCTAGTACAACAGTAAGCTTGTGAAATTCAAAAAGTTAAGATAGTCTAGAACATAATCTAACTGTATGCATAAGCTGCTCATAGAGTAAAATGTGTATCAGAAACATAAAGGGTAAAAAGTCCAACTGGTCCGAAGTATAATCCACTCAAGCCGAACATATAATCCACTCTAAAGTACGCTAAAGTCACATCCACATCCACTTTCCAGTATCATTCCATCATGTTTTCATACAACAACAACTAAAAATAGTGCAGATGGGTGAAAGAACACAAGGCAGCAGCTGATTGACAGACAGCTTCTCCTCTTCAGAGTTGTAACTTGACACTGCGTATTTTAAAAGCGGCCGAGATATGAATCAAGCAGCCAAAGACATCTGTCTTTGCAAGTTTATTTGGAAAAACATTTAAATCCATACAGACAAATGAAGGTTTCCTGTGTAAGTCCACTTTGGAGGAATTTCCAGTGACTTCACCTGTGTGACTGACTGAGAACCAGTGGGCGGGGCCAAGGGTGCACTGACGGAAAAATAGGTGATGCATATGCAGATATATTTGGTCCTTGTGATGTCACAAATTTCAAACTAGCCGTTCCCCTTCTGTCACTCACTCAACGTTGTGTCGAATTAAGTGACACAAGGGGTCTTCCTGGGATGCCAAATGTACCTCTGAACCTGAGAAAAGGCCAATGTCAAGTTGGCAGACAGAATTTGCATGCCCCGTCCCGGACATACAGGTATAAAGGGAAGCGGGGCAGCGAGTGCCAGTCAGATTTTTTCTTCGGAGCCGAACGGTTGTGCAACAGCAAGCTGAAGTTCACCACTGTTTCACTCACCTCTGTCAGAGGGAAGCATTGCTGTCGGATCTATGGCGCGTTTGGCGTTCTCTCTCTCTGCAACCTGTGCATTATAAGCCCCTGGGCGCTTCGACAGCGCTTTTCACTGCTAAAAGAGTGTTCTCCTAAAAGAGTTTAATTTCTCTAAAAGAGTTTGAGTTTTCCACTCACAAAAGAGCAATACACAGCGGCGTTGAACGTCCTTTTCAGGACACTTCTTTTTCAAGATGCCCTTCCGCCCCTGTGTTGTTCCTGGATGCGGTCGATTTCTCTCCAAGATCGACAGCCACTGACGCTGCCTTGTGTGCCTGGGCAGCAATCACACTGAGGCGGCATTCGTGGATGGCTCATGTACTCATTGCGGCTCTCCTTCCTCAAGGTGAATGCCACTTCAGTCGCTCCTTCCCATGGGATTGAGGACGACCCGGCTGGTGATGAAGGTGATATGGGGATAACGACGAGCTCGGTTTCGCTGGGTAAATCCCCACGAACCACCCGCCCCCCAACACGCTCACTTCCGTCCTAGCTCGCCTCACAGCCTGCTGGCATTCTCCCTTGAGCCCCTGGAATTGGATGATGAAATCGGGCCAGGCCGCCCAGCATATGGCCAACATGCTTGCCTGGGCTGCTTGGACTGGAACCCTCCGTCCTACCCACAGCCTTCGCGGCTTGACGACAGGTAACATGGCTCTGGGCACCGCTCACAGCTGTGTTCTGTCTGCCAACTTGACATTGGCCTTTTCTCAGGTTCAGAGGTACGTTTGGCGTCCCAGGAAGACCCCTTGTGTCACTTCATTCGACACAATGTCTCCTTCCTTCCCTTGGGGAACAGAGGTTACAACAGTAACCCTGACGTTTTTGGTTTAAATAAATGCACTTTTTCTATTAAAGGGGCATTCAGTAGTGCTCTATCTAGCGTTAGCTACTTCTTTGTGTACTTTAAGTACCGATGTTACAGTGGTGTTAGACGCTGTACTGCCATCTTTCAATGTGGATCAGCATGATTGTCTCTGCTGCCCCAGTCAGCTCTGGAATATTATTTGCTTCTGGAAAATGTCAGTTTGAGGTAATTTCTGAAGTTATTTATTACTCCTATAATATAATTGCTTTGCCTAAAAACAAACGATAAATTCAAGCGAACAGACAACTACAGTCAAGGACAGATTATTTTTGTTTTATATTTATATATTTTTGTCCCTCATATAAATAATTTTTGGAGAATGTTTACATTCACATTCACATTATTTCTGAAGACAGTTATTAACATTATTTTTAACTTTAACTGATTAGCGTAAAATTAACCTCATTATCTATTCTAGCGATACAGAATGTTATGGTAAAGGAAAGATTCGAATTGTTTTATATGATCAAATTTAACATGTCCATGAATACAGTTTGTGACAAACTTTTTATGTTTCCAAGCAACCAAAGTGATGGTTTACACAAAATCCACAACAATCACTGTGCAGTGCTTTGCACTAAAGGAATGAAGATGTATTCTTTTTGTGTCAGCATAGGTGAATCTGTATTCTCCTCTGCTCCTCTCTTGTGTGGGGTCCCACAGGGCTCAGTCCTCGGCCCTCTACTTTTCTCTTTGTATTTGCTTCCACTTGGTTCCATACTTAGAAAGTACGGCATTTCATTCCACTGTTATGCAGATGACAGTCAGATTTATGTACCTCTCAAAAAGAAAAATGATAACTCTGTTGGACAACTACTCAATTGTCTCGATGACATAAAGGCCTGGATGGCTCTGAACTTTTTAAATTTTAATGATAAAAAAACAGAAGTGATGGTTTTTGGAGGCACCCCTGGGACCCCGCCTGTAGATCTGGGCTCCATGGCACCCTATATTAAACCTAGCATTACAAACCTAGGAGTTAAAGTGGACCCTGAGCTTAAATTTGACAGTCAAATCAAAGCTGTTGTCAAATCAAGCTTCTTTCATTTGAGGCAGCTGGCCAAAATAAAGCCAATTCTGTGAAGACAACATTTTGAAACTGCAATCCACGCCTTTGTAACTACACGGCTGGACTATTGTAATTCGCTAAATGTGGGGGTTAGTGGGTCCTCCATCACCCGTCTCCAGATGATACAAAATGCAGCAGCATGTCTTTTAACAGGCACACGTAAACATAAGCACATTTCCCCTATTTTAGCTTCATTACATTGGCTGCCTATTCAATTTAGGATCCATTTCAAAATTCTGTTATTTGCTTTTAAATCATTAAATGGTCTTGCCCCGCCATACCTCTCTGAGCTTCTACACTCTTATAAACCCGTCCACGCTCTCAGGTCAGATGATCAGCTGCTCCTGACTGTGTCTAAAACTAAGCGTAAGCTCAGAGGGGACCGTGCCTTTGCTGTGTCTGTCCCTAGACTATGGAATGATCTGCCTTTGCATGTTAAGCAGGCCTCTTTTTTATCTGTTTTTAAAACCCTTCTTAAAGCCCATCTTTTCTCTGTGGCTTTTGACACCTAGTAAGATGTGGACTTTATTTACTTGATTGCATTTGTTACTTTGAATGTTTTTATTGTATGGTTATTAATTGTACATATGTTTATGTATATTTTTCTGTACAGCACTTTGGTCAACTTTGGTTGTTGTAAAGTGCTTAACAAATAAAGTTGGTATGGTATGCTGTTTCACTGAGATGGAGATAGATGGGAAATGGCTGCTAAATACCGCGGAATACTATCCATTACTAACATATGTTGACTACACATGTCATTTTAAAAAGTTCGAGGTTCTGTAAATCCCACTGATACTATTTTAGAGAGTGGTCTAAACAATTAATAATTCCTTACCTGTCCAACAAAAAAGAAGCAACATCGGCATCACTACTCTTTTTTGCTTCTTCAGCAGTACAGCTACTGGATCTCCCGTTGTCTCCGCTGCTAAAGCAAGATAAATAAGTATGTTCCATTATGTTCTTTTTGCTGTTCGCATCACCAAACAACACTGCTCTAAGCATAGCCAAGTGTATCTACATAAGCAGCAGCCAATGGATACTCTTCTTCAACGTTCAGTGAAACACTGCTGGTCATGTGATTTCAACATGGTGACAGACGTTGAGGGGGGTGACCCGCACCTTGTAGAATAAAACACTTTTTATAGAAAACTATTATGAGTGCAGTCTTCATATCATGTGAGTGTTCACCATTCGGATCAAACTTCACAAAAACACAATTAATTAATGTGTAAAACTTTTTCAGTTATCCCCAAATTACTGAATGCACCTATAAGGCGGAAGTTTTCAGTTCTGAAGCGTACAGTATGTTTTTATAGTACAATGACCTCTTATATGTCAAAGGATCAAGGGAAATTGTATTCCTCATATCATGACTCCTTTAAAACTGCACTACGTAACATTGTGCTCTCTAGCGACATCTGTAGTAATGTAAAATCGCAAGTAATTTGTGGAAGCACACTTTACTGCTCTGGCGAATGAACCTCATAGTTTGAGGTTACCTGGACATCGTTTGTTTGGACACGTGACAGCTGGCACTTCTTTCCTGTGTTTACGGACATGACTTCATGGCACAAAGAGGAACGACATAAGCCAAGTCCGACCTGACAGTTCAAAATAAAAATTATTTTATAGGCTTACCGAAATGAATAGGGGTGAGTTAAGGACATTGCTTTGAACAATGATTGTTGATGTACTCAATCAATAATGGCAATTTGATCATCTTTAACCAAAAAAAATCATACATAGTGCAGCTTTAAAGACTCTAGTCATCATCAGCTTTGACCAATTCCAACAGGGTAAGGCGGCAGGAGGACGCATCGTCATTGATAGAGCAGTAGGTGGGCATGCATTGGCAAATACTTTTAGTACTTTTGGTGAAGTGTGACATTCACCTCAAATACTAACAATAGTGTAGTTGTAATGAGTGGTGGTGGCGTAGTGGCTAAAGCACAGGGCTGTTAATCAGAAGGTCGCTGGTTTGAACCCCACGGCCACCACCATTGTGCCCTTGAGCAAGGCACTTAACTCCAGGTTGCTCCGGGGGGATTGTCCCTGTAATAAGTGCACTGTAAGTCGCTTTGGATAAAAGCATCTGCCAAATGCGTAAATGTAAATGTCAATGTATTGGTTTTATGGTTTTAGTTGTGGAATATGGATTAGAGTGTTATTGGAATTGAACAGCTTTTGATGTGGTGATGCATGTTTAAATGTTTACATAAACGCAAATGAGCTGTGGTATGATTTATTAATTTATCACAATTGTTGTAGACTGGACTATTTTGTTTGTTTACTTTGTTTTAGTGCTCTGAGATGTTTTATTATAAATCTTTGTCTATTTTGATTACAACTACTGACTACTTGCACTGAGGAGTGGAAATTGGTTTTGGTCCATCTTTATGTCTCAGAGATCGGAATGCCTTGTGTTTAGTTGTAAATCGGCAGGAATTTAGGAAGTTTCCAGCAGTAATATGTGTACAGAAAATATGGCATGTAAATCTCAAAGACAGACAACATGGAAGAGTAGGATGTGCTATATTTATAAAATAGAGCTTGATATGTAGAAATTTGCTGTGGTGGACCAAGTACAGTAATCCTGTAATTGAGTAACAGTACAGATATCCTGATTAAATATTTTAACTATGTTTGGAGGGCAGTGTTTTGGAAATGTAAGCGCAGCATAGTTCAAGTGGGAAGAATAGCAGCTGTTCATCATCGCACCATTAGCTGGGTAATTCCCAGCCAATCACATGTAAGCCATTGCTTTATAAGTCTGCTCACAATCTATCACATTGCTGTTTCAGTGTGCTAACACTGCAACCTCCACCACCCCACCACCACCAGTTGAGTCCCATCCTGCACAGGGGTAGGCTCCTCGCCCCTGCCTCCTATCTCCGGCAGGATATGATGGTTCTGAGTACAAATTCTTCAGACCGCCAGACTATTGCTACGCCAAAGATAGACATTACATTTCTGTTTTATATTCATCAAATAAATGTCATCTTAAATTTCACACAAGTCTGCAAGTCTTCCTGGTAGAAAGTAACAGTCACTTTAAGTACAGTCACAAAGTAAAAAAACTTCCACCACTGTGCACCTCACACTGACTGGAGATCTGACGTACCTTGTTTGCTATTAGGCTTAAGTGCAGAGAGTTACACGAAAGGATCCTAAAATTAGAGGTGGAAATAATTTGGTTGCCACACACACAATTAAAGCGCTGATGTCACATGAGACAGAGCTGCCCTGTGTTTCCAACAGTATGGCATTGGTGTATAAACAAACCCTCTGTCCAACTGTCAGCCAAATTACCTCCACTGCCCAGTGTTTTCAGTCTCTCCTTAGCAACCTTTAGTTAGCATCACCACAAATAGATCGAGTCTGGTTAAGGAGGGAATGGTCAGTCTGTGTGAGGCTCAATTAAACCTCTCTCAGGGGAACAAATTATTCTCTTCTTTCTAACATGGGAATTCATCCATGCCTGCCAAATTGTTTGTAGGATTCTCAAAACGGTAGAGATGGAGGGGAATGAGAAGGCAAATGAGGAATAGTGTATACACTATTCCTCATTTGGGGGGGCTGATTTACTTTGTACTACGCTTAATGGTAATTTGTTAGGATGTGTTGGAATAAAAAGTTGGAGAATTATGTAGTTATGCCACACTTAAAAACCTTCTCTGCTGGCCTAACATGCCAAATAAATAAATATTTTTCATCCATTCGTTCTCAATCACCTTTTTCCCTATGTATTTTTAATCGCTTTCCACTCTTAATTAATCTACAAACAAATAGAGAAAAATGAAAAGTTTATCCAGAGAGAATTTATTCCTAGATGCTTACAAGCAAAAGGTGACAGCTGTTTCACAAATCTCATGCCTGATCAGCACGTGAGTCTGAGCTCCACCCCCGTCAGGCCTTCAGAATTTCCACAGAATCCCTCAACAGTGCTAATGAATGAGCAACTAAAGTCAGATTGTCAGATTCATCAGATTTGTTCTTGGTGGGTGTGATCTTTAGGATATGTCCCAGTCAAGGCCTTCTAGCTGGCCTTGAGTGACACAATCACACTTTAAGTGATGTAATTTGAAAGTGAAGAGCGTGAGATCTGCTGACGAGTCGACTGATCCTTATGGATTTAAAAACATGAGATGTTCTGCATGATCATGCGATTGATTAAATAAACCGGAAAGGAGGACTGCTTTTCTCTTCAAGCTAATTTGTAAGTGCTTTTTGCATTGTTATAACAACATCAGGAGTTTTCTAAATGTAAATTATTCTTCTTGAGCATTCAGTGTCGGATCAAGTTTTAAAAAGTAGTGCTGCGTTCCATTCAGGGCTGTACTGGTAATCTAGCATACCGGACATTTGGGCCGACGCACTTTTGGAACTTTTAGCCCCTCCCAGCTCCTATCCCAGTTGTGTTTTTCTTGGCTTTAGTGGAGGTTAGTGGTGATGAATAAAAGACTAAGTTACCAGTGCCTTGACTTTACAGCTAATTAGCCAAAATACAAATATAGTTAACTTGTCTCTTGCTAAAATGCATGAATCATGAGCTACTAGCTAATGTAATAAGTTAGCTAAAGTTTAGCAAAGGCAATATATCTTTGCCATACAGGGTAATGTACTGTACTTAATGGAGACACTACAGGTGAATACAGTCAAATTTGTGTCTAATAACGTCATCACAATCGCCACATTGATATGCAAATTAGCTCTCGTTGGTGCAGTCATTTTTAAATATATACTTGAAACTCGTAGCATAGAAAACATGCACATTGTGGCATAGTTTCCTTTGCTGTTGCCTGCTCTGGTGATAAACCTAGTGAATACTAAAGAAGACCATGGTCTCTGTGTGAACTGATTATTTTGTACAAATCTGTTGAGTATGAAATAGTGTGAGTGAATTAAAATAAATTGGTAAATAAGTCTGAGTTGTGTTGATATTTTTAACGTTTCGTTTAAACATTTTTTTTTATAATTATGAGAAGTGCCCTTTTTTTCCACCAAAATGTCTGTGCACGTCCCTGCTCCTCATTTCCTTTCCTATGTAATCTCCCTGTTTTCTCTGTCTTGTGCCAGTTCGCTGTGGTAAGTACAGTGGAATGTTTTGTGGAATTTAATGTGTTCTGCTTGCCTGTCCAGTTGTTCCTGTTTGGTTGAAGCTTTTCTTCTGTTCCCTGGCTGATCCTGGCCTGTTTGGCTCTGGAGTGTGGCCTGTGGGGCTTCCCTTCTCCAGCCCAGCCTGATGATTTGTATTGTTTCCCTGTGACTGTGTTTTTCCACTTCAGGGTATTTTTTGTGATAATAAAGCCCAATACAGCACTCTGCATCTGAGTCTGTGCTCCTTCACCCACACCTGACATCCTATGCATGTTCACAAGAAAACTAAAGAAGAAGACCTCTTGTGAATGCACATAGGAGGGCTGTTTAAAAGTAGATTAATTGTAGATTAATTCATAATTAAAGTAAATTCTAGTGACTGTTGTGTGTGAAAATCCCAGGAGATCAGCAGTTACAGAAATACTCAAACCAGCCACCAACCACCAACAATCATCCATGCGATTATCTAATCAGCCAATCATGTGGCAGTAGTGCAGTGCATTAAATCATGCAGATACGGGTCAGGAGCTTCAATTAATGTTCACATCAACCACCAGAAAGGGGAAAAAATGTGATCTCAGTGACTGTGGCATGACTGTTGGTGCCAGATGGGCTGGTTTGAGTATTTCTATAATATCAATAGAATTAATTGCATTCAAAGCACTCAAAACAAAGATCTATGTTGAATAATTTTGTATAAACAAATTAAAAATGTATTTATGATTTTACAGTATGTGTGCAACTAAGATTTGTACTCAAAAGTCTATGGTGAAAATGATCAGTCACGTAACACCCAATCCCAGAACTGAGCTCCGATGAGCAAAGATGGCAGCCTCCATTACATGTAGTTCAGGGGAATTCTGCGCTAGCTGAGCTAGAGAGCACTCCCAAAGAGATGAATGGGGAATGGATAGCTCTGTCCAGGTATTATAGAGTTCCTTGGGTTTACATTATATAATAAGAGTGCGTAGGTAACCATATAGCTGTTTCCATCCAAGTTATGAATTTAATTAATGCAAAAACAAACGAACATAATATTGCAAGAACAATGTGTGAATAAAGCAGCCACTGTGACTCTTTTTTTAGCCTACTTGCGGTTTAGAGCACACATACAAAACACTGTAAAGAACTTTGTCTCATGTCTGGGAGCGACTGCGTGTCACACAGGTCTGGGAGCACTATGTGTGTGCATTCCTCCTTCCTCATGTCTTTGCAGATCTATAATATCAATAAAGCTGTGTTTTGCCACAGTTCACATTTGTGTGGCGGTTGTGGTGTGGTCGAGCGTTCGTCCGGAGAGAGTGAAAGCAGTAAGGGTGCACACAACTGAGCGCTATAATGCAGTAAGCATTGGGGAGAGCGATATAAGGGGGAACCATGCCAGCGAACACAGAGAGAGAAAGAGACACCACATACAAGCAGAGACTGTGTTGAGCTCTGGATGCTGAAAAACATGATCATTGAGTGTTTTGTTGAAAAGCCATTTTGAGTTTGTCTAACTAAAGACCTACTCTTTGAGTGGAAGTCCCGAGTTTCCCATTTTCTCCTTTCCCACCCAACAAACCTCTTTACAGTTTGTATTTGTCTTTTTGCTCTGCAAACTCTTTTTTGGATTTCTTGGATTTTAAGGACACTGTTATTTCAGGATTACCAGAGCAACAGTTTAGATGCGATGATTGGTCCTCTGGACTGGTTAATCCAGTACTGAACGTGTTATTCAGTCATATGACTTTGATGCACATCTTGTATTCCTAATAAATTTAATAGGAGTTAATTTAAAAAATGTGTTTCCTCAACAAGTGTGTACATTTTCTTATGCGCATTTTGAAGATTTTATTTGCATCTTGGGGGTTCCATCCAGCAGTTTTTATGCGATATTACATGATGCGCATAAATATACGTTGATGTAATCCCAGCTATTGACAATAGTTTGTTCAAAATTCTAGATTCAACTTCTGTAGACCAAATAGATCTCTTTAAATATCACAAAATATCTGTCTCTCTCTCAATTGTCTCTTTCTCATAAACACAACATTAACATTTTTGTGATTGTATGATTCGGTGGGAACATAAAAAAGGTGTTCGATAGTTCAGGGGTTACCTGTGGGATCAATATCCCCTGGCATCAAACTGTATAACATTTATAACTGTTTTTAAACAGTATGATGTAACGATGTTTGCAGAAATCAGGTGATAAGCAGTTTGATACAAGTGCTCTGGTTCGAAACTAAAGATTTGTAAACGTTCGAAGCTTCCTGAAGAGGCTTGATTTTGAACGCTTCCATCGCTAGGCCCAATGGTTCATGGTTCAAGTTTCCCTTCATAATGCACATTCTTACCCATTCTACTTTAGATTGATGTGGGAGGGAAGCTTTTACAATTTTTCTTGGGGTGTGTAAGTTTGTTATACAAGAGAGGACTTTTTAAGCTGGACTTTTACAAGAAAACATTCTCAAACATTCTTCAAGAGCAACGCAGGGGGTCTGCAATTTATTGTTTGATCCACTATTGGCACACAATAATCGCTTGTATGCAAGCGATAGTGAGAGAGCAGTATGTTTCATGTTGTTTAAAATCCCTTGACATGTTTAGGTTCTTCGCACATGCATGCAATATCTTTCTCTTTCAGTAATCCTTTCTCATATCCGCACATCCTGTTTTATTAAGTTATAAACTGAATGGAAAACCAAACACCATTAAAGTGTGACGAAACTGCATTAGTTAACAGAAGCACGAAGCGCAGATAATATATTAGTGCAACCACTTCTAATCATGAACCGCTGATAGCGTGACAGATTAGTTTGAGCAGCTTTCCATAGAGGGTCATACAATTAAATGTGTCTGCTTTGCATTGCTGTGCGGTTTAGCGGATGACAGTCTACAGTTTCTTGTACTATTAGTTACTTTTTGCTTTCAGAACAATAGCCTACTTGGTGTAAATAGATACAGCTGAGATTATCAACCTGGCATAGACTACACGGTCCTTAACATTCCACACACACAAGACACTGCACAAGTTTATTAAAAGCAGAGAACCTTTTAGTATAGTTGTCTGTAACAAGACTTCTACAGGATTCACAAGCAGTAACTTACTCTACAGAGCCTTTGCATGTTTGGACCTTAATTTAAGATTGACCAAAAGAGGCAAGTGTTCTGATGATACATTATGAAAGAAAGCACAGATTATCTTCACCTGGAGTTGGGAATTCACCAAAACAATGCCTGTGTCTTGTTCCACAACCTCACATCTTTGAAAAGCAGTATGAGGTCAAGGTTTCACTAGAATAAAAATGAGAAATTGTCTTGTACAAGATAGATAAGTTGGAATCCAGACACTGGCCATGTGTTTCATAGGGGGACCATTAAAGAAGAATTTTGATCCTCCAGGATTATCCTGGTCAATTGTATTTTTGAGCAAAACCCATAACCACTAACCAATGCCGATATTGACTTACAACAGGCCTTTTCTTTCTCTTTGTGGAATGCACATGTTTATTTTTCTTAAACAAAACTGTGCACCTTGATTCCAATTCCCCTCGTTTTTTTCCAGATGGAGTGGTGGGTTTTTAGTACTTACTAAAACCCTAGATAGGGTGAAGCAAAGTTCAGCTCAATGGAGAGACACCAACATGTCAATTTTAAGGGAGCACAATGATACAGTTATAGCAAGAGGATTGGAAGATGCAAAGTTTTAAATGTAAGCTTTGATCAAAGCTGTGTTGTGGAGTAAGTCTAGATGTAAGTGTAAATTCACATAAAGTTTGGTGGAGACACTGAGATCGATACTTCAAAAGACCACAAAAGATTTGCCTACTGGGACCCCTGACCTCATTTCAGACCAGGTATCTTCTCCACCTCTAGTCAGATCCACCAAACCAGTTACTCCTGTATACTATGTAGCAGTGGTGGCAAGTCATACAGCTGGAGAACTATTAAAAGAGAAAAGCCAAGTTAGTGTTCAGCAGTCTAACATTTCTAAATAGATTACAACGGTATCCAACTTACTTGGGCCTTTTAGAAAAAGGGAACTGTCAGTGGATTTAGAACCCTCTGGTCTTCAACTTGCCTTCACTGAACACAAGAAAACCCTACGGTCTAATAAGCTTCGAACAAAATCTATCTTCTATTAAGAAAATGACTTGCAGTAATGTAGAATTCACATGTAGTAATGCCATTTACAGTATAATGTAATGACCACCCTATTGCAAGTGACTTCCTCTGAATATTTTGATTCACTAGTACATCAACCCTTGTCTCAAAAGCATTCCAGCTATGTTAGGGACACATTTGATATCACAAGTTTGCCTGCCCATATAATCTTTGAGTAGTAAAGGGTAAACATATGTGGCTTGCTGTCCGCAAGTGACTTTAGCTCTAATTTACCCCCCTATGGGACTACTAAATGGATTAGGATAGTTATAGGACAGGATCTCTTTAGAAGAGGGATGAAGATGGGGAGGTGGAGGAATGCCGAAAGGATTGTCACCAGTTAATTTGGCAGATTACATGGACAGGCTCCTCCCAAATCTTTGTTTAATAACTCCATTTTGTGAATAAACTCAAAGCATTGAAGGTGTCATCGAGAAAATGTTTATTTTTATAGATTTTAACTAATTGTTTACCAATATAGATACAGTTCTAGGCTTTCAAGCAGTTCAGAGGGCCTTCCTAACATATTCTGGCCCTAAACGACCATATAAAGCTATTTTGGACTGATAAGTGTTGAGCCTCAACTAAAATGAGTTAATTTAATTTTAAGATTTAATGGTTAGTATTTCACCTACAAATTCATGGGACAGCAATGGAAAAAACATTTGCCCCGGCGTACGTTAATTTATACATCAGTATGTGTGGGTGGAAACGATATTTCCTAAATGTAGTCATGTACCTTTGGTACACTCAATGCAGGATTTTAAGGAGTTCTTATTGGTTTTAAACTCGCATCATGGAGCAATCACTGTGACACACAACATACAAAAAGAAAAATTAGAATTTCTTCAGATATGCAAGTTTTTTGGAATGGTAAGCGTCCTCTTTTGCATATGGGCAAGTTACACCAGCCTGTTGATAGAAGACTGGGGCTACCAAAACTTTTGTTCTAATATTGTGCCAATAGCCTGAGATATCTAGCTCACTGGTCCCTTCCCAACTCCTTTAGTTTTCTATGTTTGCAGGCACCGTTTAAAGCAATAGACCTTTTAACATTCCATAACAATAATATTATACTGAGAGCTTCCTGCTTGAAAGTATCAACTCGTATAAAATGGAGCATTTTTCTTATACAAGATGGCTGAGGCGGGGGGCTTGTGTTTCATTGGGTGATCTCTAAACAAGAATATAGTTCCTCCTGTCTTATCTTCAGCTTTTGTCTTTTGAGCACTTTTGTAAGATGCCAAACCATTACATGTTATCAGCTTTAGTGAATACACTTATTATTATTTGGTGACGAAGGGGAATTTCAGGACATTTGCTGTACCAAAATGCTATGATCCACTGATAAAAAATAAATAAATAACAGACTAGGAGAAACATGAAGCTGCATCATTAAAACCACCTGCCTAATATAATGTGGGTCCCCCTCGTGCCGCCAAAACAGCGCCAACCTGCATCTCAGAATAACATTCAACATAGACTTTGTCCATTCGAACCACTCTGGCCATTCTCTGTTGACCTCTCTCATCAACAAGGTGTTTCCATCCGCAGAACTGCCGCTCACTGGATGTTTTTTGTTTTTGGCACCATTCTGAGTAAATTCTAGAGAGGTGTGAAAATCCCAGGAGATCAGCAGTTACAGAAATACTTAAACCAGCCCGTTTGGCACCATCAATCATCCATGTGATTATCTAATCAGCCAATCGTGTGGCAGGAAAAAAGCTGAGAAAAAGGCATTTCTATCTACATTTTGAGCTACATTCTCAAAACTCCACTTTACGTTTAAGACGATCGCAGTCTGTTTCTTTGATCAAAGAGTTGCGTACTCTTTCAAAACATGCGTCGTGGTCTTTCTTACCGTATTCCACCTAAAACACGGATACCAGGAAAATTCCGTGTTTGGCGGAAGCTTTTTCATAAAACCCGGAAAATTCCGTGTTTGGAAGGGAAAGAGTTAATATAATTATCATTTAATTATTTTTAAACCATTAAAATCAAATTTTGTCTAAATTACACAATGATGATTAATCGACTTTATGGACGTTGCAGTTTTTGTCGTCTGTTAATGCTGATGTTCTGTGAAGCTGCTTTGAAACGATGTGTGTTGTGAAAGGCGCTATACAAATAAAATTGAATTGAATTGAATTGAAAGTAGTGCAGTGCATTAAATCATGCAGATACGGTTCAGCAGAGAATGTCCAGACTTGTTTGAACTGACAAAGTCTACGTAACTCAGATAACCATTCTGTACAATTGTGGTGAGAAGAATATCATCTCAGAATGCTATTCTGAGATGCGGGTTGGCACTGTTTTGGTGGCACGAGGGGGACCTACGCAATATTAGGCAGGTGGTTTTAATGTTGTGGCTGATCGGTGTATATAATTGGCAGATTCAAACACAGTAATTATGGTTAAGACAATATTAGCAGTAGGCAAACTGACAGTTCAATAATGTTAAACATTATTTACCTATTACACATTCTACACAATCAGAGATACCCAAATGTGCCAGAACAATTGTATGTGATTGTGGACAGGGGTGGTTTTAGGGTCAGTGGATATTTGGGACTTAACCCGGACCTCTGTGGATATATATCAGGGCCATCCTTTGATGAAATATCAGAATATAATAAACTTTATAATAAAAAAGTAAATGTTCATCTGTGGGGTGTCATTTATATAGTGTATAATCTTTAAATATTATTGAAACTAAAACTAAAATGTCCCACTAACTTTAGTCCCAGCCTTAGATACAGTACACTCAAAGATCAGAAGTTCCCGTGAAGTGCCTTGACCAGCACAATTTCCTTTGGTCTGTTGACGTATTTCCTACTGAAACTTGAAGCTGGGGCTAGGCATGCAAAATCGACTAACCGCCAGTATTAACTGGTTATTGACTGATAACCCATGAATCAATATATCAATACCCATGATATAAGCCATGATATAAGCCAATCAATACCCATGATATAAGCCATGAATCAAACAAGTGTCCAAACAGGCATGACAAAGGTCTATACTGGCTTAAACAAAACAGGCTCACATCACAGATGTCCTTATTTAGCTATAGTTATTACATCAAAATTTGACTGAACAACTGTATATTCCCTTCTTATATTTTGTAACAAATTATGAATGGATTGCTTGCATGATAAATGAACATACGAGGCGATAACTTTAACAGTTTAACAACGGAAGAATAAAAACAGTCAGGTCCTTTTTCAATACCCCCACTTGCAGTTTTGGACTTCCCTACTTACTCACTTGTCATATGTATTTCATATGTCTTGTACATATGTATGTGGAAGTCAGTGGCGGCTGCTGGTCTTTCAAAGAGGGGAAGCTCATTTTCGGCCTACATTATAAACTTATTTACCCTATTTTTTGCACTAAATCAATCTTAGGTGTTGATCTGCCCTGCTGTTTAATTCTATTTTTTTCCTCGTAAGGAAGACTTTCAAATGGCTTCGCCAAAATCAGGTCGACAATATTACCACCGTCTGCCATCGTGCGCAGTTTCACCCGTACGACGCTAGCCTAGCCGACTGTATGAATGAATGAACGAAGCGAAGCGAGCGAGCAGCTCTAAAACAAAATATATTAAACTTGGTAAAACTGAAACAAGGAATGTGGTGTATAATTGTGTGAAATGTATTATGCAAATTGACTAGCAATTTCAGCCAAACAAATATAAAGAAATAGGTTGCAGCAGTTTGTCTTTTGACTACACTTGAGAAATCCACGATGGGACTGAGCTGAAATAGCTTCAGTGACTTCTTATAGTACAGATTCAGCTGTCAATCAAAAGGAGATGCAGTCTTTCGACAGATCCTCCAATCATCACGCTGAAGCCCGGAGTCCGGGCCAGCCCACACCTCATTCACCCCCAGAGGCGCTGAGCGTCCGTGGGCGGGACATAATCGCAGCATTTATCCAATGACCGTCTATTTTCGAGCACTGAAAAAAACTGTTCATAGCAGCCCCATTGAAGTCAATGGACGCTTCGGCTTCAACAGGGAAATGCACTGGCGCTTCACGGGAATGTATGAGAAGTAAATCGAGTCAGCCGACCTGCTATATGTAATGTAGCTGATTCTGAACGAACTCGTCTTCGAGATGAACGTGTTCGCATTTTTAGTCAATAAATTGTTTACACAATAGTACATATTTGACCATTATTTTTTTGACATTATAGGGGAAGCTGAGCTTCCCTTGCAGTCTTAAAGAAATCCCCACTGGTGGAAGTTGTGTTCTATAACATAAACTGAACACTTTCATACCTCAAACGTGAATTATGAAGCCATATTGAATTGCATATTTTTTGTGCCTTCAAAATTCACATTTGAAGTTTGACTATGTGTCATTTATTTTGTTAGACAAAACATCCACATATCATCATGTAATGTTTACTACAGACCTTATTTTACTCATAAGTTCAAAAACCCCATTATAAAATCCCGTAGGAAAATCCTAGGGGAACCCATGATGAATTAGACTTCCAGATTTGCCTACAAATTGAGCACGTCTGAATAGCTGAATAGATTTGTTATGAACCCAGGCTGATCAGCTCAGGTTTTGTCTTGTTCCGTCTGTCTGTCTGTGTTTTTTCCCCCTCTCTCTTTTTGTGTTTTGACAGCCATGTGTTGGCAGTGTCATGGGGTTTCCCTGCAGGGACAAACTCCATGTTTGCTCATTAGCACAATCAGCCTCAATTGTTCCTCTTTTCCCGATTGGTTTGCTCTCTATTTAATCTCCTTGTGTGTGTTGTCCTGTGCCAGATTGTTGTTTGTCTCAGTGCTTTTGACATTCAGTTTTGTGTCTGTTGGCTTGTCTTTTTCCTGTTAGATCTTCTTGTTTTGTTATTTTTTTTCCTTCCCCTGCCTGGTTGATGTCTCTATCTCTGTTTGTCCTGTTACCTAGTCTGCTGTTGATCGCTGTCTGGCTCTTGCTGCTGTTTCATCCCCAGGCTGATATTGTTTGCCCTAGGCTAGGCTCTGCTGATTACCTCCTCTGCCTGCCTCAGTCTGTCACTGCATCCCTGTGTTGGCCTCACCCCTGGACAGCTTCTCTGCAACCTCCTGCCTCAAGCTACCGGCCTTGGGTCGCTCTTGCCTGCCTAACTTCCAGCCAGTTGGTGCTGCACCTTCTGGGTTTCTCACAGTCCCAGTTTTTTCTCTCCGGGCATTTTAGTTTGCCATTTTTTTTCAAAGACTTTTGTTTTCATTGCAAATGTGTCCTCCTGCTCACTGTCCATGACATATTTCACCTTATGCGCCAGTGAAACTAGCACGCAGCCATTTGAAAATGTTCAAACAAGAGTACTTCCTTCATAAATCCACAGGATACTACCTTTATGCTGTGGATGTACTTGTATGCCTCTCTACTCATGAAGCCCCAAGAGACAAAACAAAGTCATTCAAAATATCTCTGTATAACACCTCTAACCATCTTCTCATGTTATTCACCCATTGCACTATTTTGAAGGTGAGCAGCTTTTTTGAGTGTTAAACCGGGACAACTACAGCCGTGGCCAAAAGTATTGGCAGTGACATACATTTTGTTTCGCAAAAGTTTCTGCTTCAGTTGTTGTGGTGTTGATTTCACATTGTTTCTAGATTATTGTGCAGAGTGATCAGATGCATTTTAAATAATTGCAAAAAGCTTCATTGGCCAAAAAAATTAACTTAATCATAAAAACCCAAATTTCAGTTTTTTGACCCTGGCACAAAATGACCAGCTAACATCATTTCACTAATCATATCAGCAGCACCAGGGAAAGTGTGAACGAGTACTAGTCAGGTGAAATCACTGATTGTATTATAAGACCAGACTGATCACTATAAAAGGAGGGAAGAAGTGCTTCCAATCATTGTGTTCTTGTTAGCAATGGTTAACTCTAAAGAAAGACGTGCAGCCATCATCGCTTTGCATCAAAATGGCCTCACATGCAAGGAAATTGCTGCAAAGAATATTGCACCTGATAGAACCATTTACCAGATCATCAAGAACTTCAAGGAGAGAGGTTCAACTGCAGTGATGAAGGGGAATAGAACAATTAAACGCTTGTATTGGGAAATAGTGCAGTTTGTCATAGCTTCCTGAAGGTGATCTGCCAGGTCTAATTTACCTCCAAGGTTTCTGAAAATCATTTACAGTGAAAGTAAAACACCTCAATAGAATTTTCACGTAGTAAAGGGGTGTAGACTCGCACCATCAACTCTTGGAGAAAAATCCTTTCAGTGCTCCAACACGTTATCCATTTTGTTCGATTCTTCTCAGTAGCTTCAATACATTTCAGAAGATAGGAGGCAAAACATTGGCCTCTGTTCTTCTCACCAGTGTACCACCATGTTACTTTTTGTTTTGCTAACCTTGAAGGGAAAAGGCTCTGCTCACACACGTTTTCGGTTGCACCTCAGGAAAAGGTGAACGTGTCATACTTGTATAGAATTATATTCATAATTGAGTGGTTGATTTTTCTTTTTCTGTGATCACTGTTCCCTTTATTTTCTTTCATGTATTGACATGTTTTCTCTCCAGTGTTATTTTTCTCCCTTTTCCTGGGACCGAAAACAGACTGTCAAAATTTGTGAATTACTTTGCTGTAAGATTTAATCTAATAAGAGTTCACAGGCTTTAATATATAATCTTTATAGATTAAATGATAATTTTATAAAATAATTTTTATTCATTTTTGTCCACTTATGAGTGAATGAATATCCTGGACAGCAGCATGACCACATACTGACAAGGGACATGCAAACATTTCTAATTGGCTTGTGAAGAACAAAACGTTATGCACATATTTTATGTTTCACCATGTGACCCATTGCCAATGTCTACTCTGGTTCCTCTCATTTCTGCAAATAGTCTTACCTAGTGTGTCTGGATGGATTTTGATGCAGATCAGCCTGGCAAAGATTCATTTAAACATTCACAGCAACACATATTTGTCACTGTCGCTACCCATATCAAATTGAGGTTTTGCACATTCCTTTGTGAATGAGTAAGAATTGTGTATCAGATAACCTCAGATAGGAGTGTCCATGTGGCCTCCTGTTGGGCCGAAAGCATTTATCTCAGCAGACCGTTACGGACAGATTTAATAAGTTTAATTGAGTAATGATACAGTGTCAGCGCGATGAATGCTAGAATACACTCAACCTGAGGTCATCTCAGCTGCCACGCCCAACAGAGTGCCAAGGCTTGCCAGTGCGGTCGCATTCCGCTCTCACTATGACCAAAATGAAAGACACCATTTTATCTTTATATTCTGTACATGGATTGTGGTTAGAAGTCTTCAGAGCTTCAAAGGCCTTGCATTTACGTTGCAAAGAATGCAGTGATTCCATTGATTTTAATTGGGCTGGTGTGTCACAAGGACATAGAGGGCAAATGTGAGGTTTTATGAAAGTGATAACCTGTCATGTGACCAAAAGTTAAAACAATTCAACTTTTTCTGAATGCACTCTGACATCCATTTAGAGAGCTTGATGATGTGTCCTAAAACATGAAAGCACCAAATTACACAAAGTATTAGTACATTTCAAGTACTAATTACTACTACTTTTTCTTTTTTCAATAAGCAAGCAAAAATAGGTAAGAAAAGGCATGAATATGTGTCTGTCAATGGCTTGCCACTCTACATTACTTGCAAAGAGGTTGTATAAACCTCAATATGACAGCTAGAATGTTTTTTCGGTGCAAAAATCTGGACATCAGCAGAACAGTAAATATGATGGTTTATGGTGGATGAAGATTTGAACACATACCATGATATTCCACAATCTCTGAGTTGTAGATGGGCAGCTTCCAAGAATCATCACTCGTTGACACTCAAGAATTTCAATTCCATCTCTACAGGTTTAACATGATGGCTTTCCAACTCAACTCACAAGAGCTTCTTGTGAAGACAGCAACTATAACTTTCTGTCCTTGGATGACATTTATGTCAAGTGTGATCACACATTAACCAAGGAAACTAAGCAAGTCAGTCCTGACAAGTGTTACTAAACAATCCTACTTTAGCAACCGTTGCTCTCTGGATGTCTTATTATAAGACAAGCATTTGCTTTGCTTGCAAGCATGTACATCTATATCTAAAAATCTTTGTGTTCTGCTGAAGAAAGTAAGTCGTACACATCTGAGATGGCATGAGGGTGAATAAATCATGAGAGAATTTTCATTTTTGGGTGAACGTTTCCTTTAAAGAAATTTAAAAAAAAAATATGGTAAAATGATCATCCACAGAATTTGTTCCCCTTCTTCTAAAGGTATTACTCTTTGACTATGCACTACACGGACGGCAATTGCTGCTGCTCACCATCTTGTGTTTATATCACAGTCTCCTGCTGGAATCATTTTATATGTGCTCCTCCTGCGAATGTCACTGGGGGAGAAACGTGTGGTGGATGTTTCATTAATTTGTCACGTGTCACCAACCTAAACATCGTTGCAGACCAGGTACACCCCTTCAGGCAATGGTATTCCTTGATGGCAGTAACCTTTTTCAGCAGATAATGCACCCTGCCATACTGCCCACATTGTCCGGGAATGGTTTGAGGAACATAATGATTAGATTAAGGTGTTGCCCTGGCCTCCAAATTCCCTAGATCTCAATCCGATTGTGCAACTGTGGGATGTGCTGGACCAACAAGTCTGATCCACAACAGATCCACCTTGCAACTTACTGGACTTGAAGGATCTGCTGATAATGTCTTGGTGCCAGATCCCACAGAACACATTCAGGGTCCATGCCTCAGCAGGTCAGCAGAGTTTTGGCGGCAGGTGGAGGACCAACAGCATATTTGGCACATCAGTGTATATACTGTATATTACATCTGGTTTTAATGGCACAGACGTTTAAAGGTAACACTTTCACCCATTGATTACTGAGGTTTTTTCCCCACCACAGTAACACAAGAACGCATGTTTAATTGGACCGCATGTTGGGATTGTGGTGACCTGTTTTCATGTACTTCCATAGAGTATTTTTAGCTTATTCAGAGTGGGAGGGCGGCCATTTTAGGATCACATGACCAGCCAAAAATGACACTTCATTTTAAACATCCACTTGCTAACTTCCCTAAGCACTTCCCCTCATGGAATCTCCACTGCCATTTTGGAAGCCCGTTCCACTTTGCCAAGTGGGCGAGGGAGGTTTCTGCTGACAGACCCTCAACTCCTCGATTTTGACCAAGGGAGCAAGCCTGTATACCACAATGCAACTCAATTGTGACATCACAGCACAGATCAAGCTCAAACAAAAAGCTACCCCACAAAGCTAATGTTAGAAAAGTTGTATTGAGATTAAACAGCATAATACTAGTAGCTACCTTAAACTGACTTTGTTTGTTACATAGGTTTTGGCTATTTGTTCATTGTAAATTTAAAATGTTTACGTTTTGTTAATGATTTATCCTTTCGAACAATTCATAAAAAAAAAAATCTTAACAAATAAGATTTATACATAAGCCTCTGAAATTACAACTAAACTTTGCCTGAATCTGTGATTGCATCAATCTCAGAAAACATTGTCTTCACTAAACTACTTAAGAAAAAATAAAATTCCCACCCTGTCCTCTTGGGGGCTCAGTACACGTACATCTCAGAGATGTCTGTTTCACATTCTAATTAACATCTGCTAAACATCTTGACAAGATCAGATTAACAAACATTCTAAATGTCTAAAAATAATATGTCTTCCAGATGTAAACACACATCAAAAAAGTGCTATCAGCAGTAGCAGTTCTAGCTTGTTTGGTGCCCTGGGCGAAACCCGCTTCAACACGCCCCAGAAGTTGTTGACCGGGTTTTGTTTGTATGATTAAATTACCTGACTGGTTAGGTCATGGTGTCTGGTTTTTCCAAAAATTTCACATCAAAATTATGCAGTCTTACTTTGGCCAAATGTTAAGGCAACACTGCATATATCTTTCATAGATACATGATGGGCAATTCCATAATGCATTGTGAAGAATGGAGCCAAGAGAAAAGTTGATTATAAATATACTTGTATTCCAATCAACACCAAGAGTTATCAATAAAAATGGTTAAATATAATTAAACCCTGACTATATCACCCAATATTTATGTGTGCTATATATTTTTGTGCTTATAAGTGTATCAAGTCTTTAGCTTAGCCACTTCATTTGGAATCAATTGTAACTTGATTCTATCATGTGCTGCAAGCGGGGAGTGTTATCTGTGTGATGTGCATGAGTGACTGTTGAGAGAGCCGCTACCTATGTAGAACATCCAAATCAGCTATTTCATATAAGCGGTTTATGTAGAGACCCGCCAGAAATGCAGCTTACTAGGTTTTGAAACAGAGCCTATTTGCCCAATTAAAACTAAGCTTTTAGAAAGGAGATGCTACACATATTCATTGTAAACTGTAGACAGAAACAGTATCACTGCAAAACCAGCCATTTAATTAGCTGACTCCCAAATAAACATAATAAGAAAAAACAAAACAAAATGGAAGATGGTGATATCAAGGTAACAGGAAGCGTACAACAGCAAGAGTACAAGAGGACATTTAAGGACTAGATACAGTAAGTAAAGACATTTCATCCAGTGACCAATGACATTCTCTAGATAAAAGATCCAGGTTGTTATCTGAAGTTTCCCAGCAGCCAGTCTGGTAACATGGCCCCTTCTACAGGTGGCAACCTAATTAGCTGTGTTGGTGAGGTTTTCATTGTCTGGTTTGCTCACTGATATAGAGGAGAAAGATTTTCATGTTCTTGATCTGTGTCATCTGTGAAAAAATAGAGGAGAATATATTGGTCCATATACACACAAATGGAGCAATTGTCAGTGATTCAGTTCCAGTATAAATGGTACATATGGCCTTAAAGCTTACCTGTGTTTTAGTAGTTGATCATACGTTTGACAGCTTCAAAGCATTTCCACTTGTCAGGGATGTAGAAGGGCTCAAAGATGTGCGGGAAAGGAGTGTCATAACCACACACTCTGCTGATAGGCGCCTCCAAGTTCAAGAAACATTCCTCCTGCAGAGAATAGATTTGGTCGTATTATGCAGTTTTATACAAATAAATGCTACTGTATTTAGCCATACAGAGTCAAAGCACTTTGTCATGCTTTTTGAAAACGAAATAAAGAACATGACTTGGGCATGGAGGAACAAAAAGACAGGGCTAAATAAAAAGGTTACACGTATTACTCTGTGGTCAAACAAGGTGTGATGCGAGTGATAATGCTACAAGATTGCTTCTTGTTTCTATGGACTCCTTTCACAGTTCAATGACATATTTCCGCTTTAAATTAGCAGGCGAAATCAACCAAACTAGTCAACACTACTGCAATGGAGTTTATGGCATCACTACACAACCTTTCCTGACATCCCTAGGATTATTGAAAACTAAAGCAGAAAAGGGGTACAAATTCATGTATGATGGACATCTCTTCAATAAAGCACAACAGTGCCCACACACTTTTTCATATGAATCAATTAATCAAATTAATCGCAAACTCTGATTTGAAGCAAAAAATTATTTGAAAATACAAGACCATGTACTTACAGTCTAATGAGGGAATTAACTACAATCCAATGAAGCATTGTGAATGACTTATTCTAATGAAACACAATGGAAAAATATAAAACTATTGATTAACCTGTTCAAATCTGAAAAGGCGGTGCTTTATCGCGAAAAATGTTTACACTTAATATGCTCAAGTCCCTGTATAAATAAGTTAGGCATATGCATTATTTATTGAATCCTTAGAATCTGAACTTTTCATAGATAACCATCACTTCAGCATTTATGTTATTTAAAATAACAAAATAAGGCCTCAAAACATCCTCATCGCATATAAGTGCCACCAAATGTATACTTTATTTTGTTGCCCTACTATCACAGTATGAAAGATTTTCCAAAGAATCACAAAGTGAAATATGATATATCTAAACCATAAAAAATAAACGTCTCTTTTATGTGTCGATCACTTCTGCTGTAAGCCCCAAGTAACTTTATTTCTTACATTAAAAACTTTATATCTACTTTTTTCTTGGGCAGTTCTCTAAAAAATGACCCATTGTTTACTTATCTGTGAGCATGCTTGTGTGAATAATCCAATGTTACATATTTTTTATCTCCCCTTTTCGCCCAATTCCACTCCAAATCCTCATGGTGGCGTAGTGACTTCCCTCAATCTGATAGTGGCGGAGGATGAATCTCAGTTGCCTCTGCGTTTGAGACCGTCAATCCGCACATCTTATCACGAGGCTTGTTGAGCGTTCATCCATGCACAATTCACCACGCGCCCCACCGAGAGCGAGAACCACACATTATAGAGACCACAAGGAGCTTAACCCAACGTGACTCTAACCCACCGTAGTAACCAGGCCAATTTGGTTGCATAGGAGACATGGCTGGAGTCACTCAGCACGCCCTGGATTCAAACTCGTGACTCCAGGTGGTAGTCAGTGTCACTACTCAGTGTCCAGAACAAAATATGCAATCCCACAGGAAAGGCATGCTAAACAAACAATCAGAAATATATGTTGTTGACAATTAATGCGACTAAATAAAATGTTAAACATCATTGCAAAGGGGAGAATCTCAGCTTTCTAATGGCACCTAGATTGAGCTTCTAGTCCACTCAGAGGCCGAGATATGCAATGAAACAATGAGGGTGGTGCTTGAACTGAAAAGTAGACTGAATGTCTATGGACGAGCACATCTGTGAGGGCTAAAATTCCCTAACAAAATGTGGAGTCTGAAAAAATTAGACCAATTTTTGGTAGTTAGTCCACAGTATGTATAAATGTGAGTTTTTAAATTTGATTGTGAAAAATTGCTGACAGCGGCCCAAAAATGCCCAGAGGTTAAAGTTGATGATTATAACTAATATATATATAGTATTTTCATTGTATTGCAAAATATTCAGACATTTACAAATAAATAATTAGGGGCCTTATCACTGATCCAATTCATTTTTTTTCTTGCAGCAAAGTTTAAGATATTATATAATTTCCTATTGGCAGATGTTTTAATGTGTCCACTAGGGGCTTCCAACACTGACACAGGGTCAAATTCCAACTATCAAAAATATTTTACATTTCACCCTGTACCCAAGTCCAATACCTCTGTAATTTACTACGTGACCATATACAGTGGGTTAAAGTGCTTATTTCAGTTTTACATTTTAAGCACATGGGTGACAGGGAGGTGTGAAAAAAATGCCTGTGGCTGGGGAAATTTGCAATCTATGGATAATTTTAAATTGTATTGCTCTTGTCCAAGTACAAATAGATATCTTTTTAGCATGGGACCAACTTTCCTCCCATGACTCGTCATCAGTAGTAATTACTCTTCTTCCCAAATAGATTTTACCCTCTGTGTATCAACAGTTTATATAAAACACAAAGAACCATAAAATAAACTCAGCGACAGATTCTCAAGTTCTCAATAGAATATACTTCAGGTTTCTTAATAAGGGCTGTATTATTGTAATAAAATAGTTTGGATAGTTGGAATTTCTGAACTAATTCCTCAGATGACACCAACCTGTTATCCAAGAAAATGTCTCCTAACCTAATCACCCCTCTGCTACACGAGCGTTTAAAACCTTCATCTGTAATCCCAGTGGCAAAATAAGAATTATTTAGTATGGGGGTAAAGGAGGAAGTTAATTTAGATCTTCCTTCCAGACTGATCTCACTTAAACATAGGATAAACACAAATCAGCCTTTGCATCCAGCAACATGCCACTCGTTCATTCAGTGAGTTGTAAGATAATTAACAATTCTTTGTGATACCACTCACAAGTCATCAGATCAGTTGACGTAGAGTCAAACCCATAACAAAACAATAAAAATGGTCAAAACATTGTGCACAATTGGTTTTGACACCCAACAACTGTCTGTGATGATTTGAGAGTCTAGCCAAGATTGTCAATAAATGCGACAGCCACCTCCGGTGTGAGAAACCGCTTCTCTGTCCCGTTCACAGACAGCTTCAGGGTTGCATGATACAACAGGAAGTATTCGATCTTCATATTCTTTAGTTGGTTCTTGACCTCATCGAAAGCCTTGCATTTCTTCACCACCATCACAGAATAGTCATTGAAAAAAGAGATTCTTGGCCCCGAAGCAGTGCTCCAACTGGGATTGGTGCCGATACGATGAGCTGTGGTCAACACATGCTGCTTGTCCATGAAGATATGAAACTTCATGATAGCGGGTCTGGGACATTGTTTGGGTACAGGTTTTGGCATCAAGGAGCAATGGGCACAATTGAGTTTGATCTGACCTGTTTTCATTGTCATTTTCAGGTACTTGGGTAGCCACATTTAGAATTCACTGGATTACTTCCTCCTGTGCCTTCAAGCAAACCAACAAGGTGCAAATTACATCTACGCCCATGATTTTCCAAATCATCTATGTGCTCTGACATTTTGCTCATTTTCTTTTGTAGGTCCGCAACATTAGTTTGCAAGGAATCCGTTGTATTCTCCACACTGGTGATTCGTTCTTCAAACCTGCCCAACTCATTCCAACAATGCCTGAAATAGGATTGTTTGTTGACTTATCCCGGCTAAAACAGTGTCCACCTTTGCAATGTTTTTGGTTAATCTGTCCATAGCCCGAGTAAAGTTTGAGTCAGAACTCTCTTCCTCGCAGATATTAGTAGAGATGCACCGATCGACCGGCCAGGGACTGGAATTAGCCGATTTTCTGCATGCTCGGCCGGATCGGTGAATTGCCGGTCAGCCTCACGTCTTTCCGATTCCAAGCCGGTCCGTTTTGTTGCCAGCGGCGCAGGCAATAACGTCACAGCCGCACGTAAACATGTCATTGGCATGGAAGATCTTCACTGTGAGTGAAGAATACATAAAGTTCGAAATGTGTAATAATTGTAAGTAAACCGTGAGGGAACCACCACAATAACTTTCGGAACAACAAACCTAATTAGACATTTAAAACACCATCACCCAGCTGAAAATGCCCATTTTAAAAAAGAAGCTAAAAAGTGAAAGCGGCTAAAGCTAGCCAGAGCTCAGAGCCAGCCACAAGTCAGCAGCCTCTCCTATCATTCCTGGTATGAGCAGCGAAAAGACCAAAGCAATTACGAGGAAAATTATGGAATTCATGGCCCTGCATGACCAGCTGTTCTCCATAGTTGAGGACAGAGGGTTCAGAAATCTGATAAATTTCCTCGATACAGAGTAGGTGGTTATTTTCCGACGTCGCGTTGCCCGAGTTGTTTAATCTCGTGTCATGTCACACACGCAGCCTGTTATCTGTCAACATTTGGGTACACAAATCAGGGAGAGGGGAAGTGGGGTACTGGATGGCAGAGGCAGGCTAAATACATACAAATTGTGCCGTTGTGATTTAACGTAATTTTTCCCACCGTGTCTGATATTAAAATCAGTGCGACACACATTCCAAAGGAGTGGGCATTGTCGATATGGCTTCGGGATATGAAATTAAATTCTTCCATCCAGCTGTTGTTAAATGTACATTTTGTTTTTTTTCACCGGAGCACCAGCTGAGTCTTCTCCTCCCATCTACCAGTGATGCTTGATTTAACATCCGCGTCTACTGCCTGCGCAGATATCAACAGCGCAAATGGGTTGTGGGTTGCCAGACTGAGGTCATAAACCGAAATAATTGTTTTGTTAGACGAGTAATATTGAGAAATAAAAATAGTGGAAAATGACATTTGTTATATAAAGCAACTCATTTGCAGTTCATTTTTATTTCTACCTCTTTTTAGTCACAGAGCACTTTATTTTGAGAGTTGTTTAAGTGAGAGAAGATCCTGTAACTTAGTGCAGTTTGGGGGAAATTGTAATGTTTAATAATTTATTTTATTATGAAAATAAAATGTTGAATTGAAGAAAGGTAGATTTTGTTTGTATATGCGGTCAATAATAGTTCTTAGAAAGAAAATCGGAAAAAAGAAAATTGGTATCGGCAGGTCACATTTGCAAAAAATCGGAATCGGCCAAGAAAATTGCAATCGGTGCATCTCTAGATATTATGTTCGTGTCTTCCACATTAGCATCTTGCTCACCATCACCATAGCAGAACTCTTTGATGAAATCTTCTTAGATCTGGGCATTTTGTCTGATCCTTTAGAGAAGTAGTGATCTACATACATTGTACAGCAACTGCCAAAATATGTAGAATGAACTCCCTGATAAACGTGTCAACTCTATGATGCCATCTTGATTCGCCTATGGAGAAAATTAAATGGGAATTTTACTTCGGAACCAGACTGTTGCGCTCTGTTGTGATATTAAAGTGTAGCCCCACTCACAGTGAAATCTTATTGGTCTAGAATTCTGCTACACAAAAGGCACTGATTGTGTGGCATCTCACAGCACTTTTGCTGTAAAGTTGTCATCTTTTGCCTGGTTAGGAAACGGAGTGTGTCAGTATTATGGGTTTTTTAATATAATACTGCTGCTCTATTTGAAGGGCTGTAATTAAGATATAAAGCCAAAACACAGGAGCTGCACACCCAATTTCACATGACTAAACTCCTCTCTTATCTCCATTAAAGACATTGAGACATGGATTGAGACAAGAAAAACTTAGACGGGCCTAAATATCGTATTCACAGTAGCGCCATGCTTTATTTTAGACAGGGATGAAAACAAGGCTGTGAGGGATAAACGTACATCTCTTCATTGGTTTGTTATGTTGTTTAAACTGTTTTTCATTGTTCCGTGGCCAAAACCCATTTCCCAAAAAATTCAGTACACAACAAACTCCAGAAAGCACATGCTGTCTGCTCACATACCTCTGATCCGAAGCTTCCAGTACATACAGAAATACAAAAGCTAGACACAGAATTACTGGATAAGACAAATAGCATATGTACAGAGTTTTTATAAAGGAATGTGCAAATGAAATTGTTCAAATGGGCATGTGTTTGTAGAGGCAGTAGTATAAATATAATGTAACAATTTTGATTTTACAAGTTGAACATATGGGTTTGTATAGGTAGCATGTTTAAATATAAATGTACATGTTTTTTTTTTTACATGCACATACTTATTGCATCATACTGTATACTTGCACAAAACTGTAATATACTGTACCATGGCTTTGGCATAAACATCATGTGAATAAGTCTTTAAGATGCTTTGTCTTTAACAGTATGCTCTGTCCATCTGCGGTTGAAATAATTATGAAGTAGGTTAAATGTAGCAAGCTACTTTTGGCATGTAGTTTGTAGTGTAACATGCTACTTTCTCTGAAGTGTAGCTTTTAGCTTAGCTTAACACATTTTTCTGGTGAGTTGTTGGTAGTATAGCTAGCAAAATGTTTTGAGTAGTTTGCTCAACACTGAAAACTATGATATTTAAAAGGGAAAAGGGCTGCGATTTAATTAAATAAATAATCTGCTCGCTTTAAAGTTTATATGCGCTGCTCTATCCAGTCTATATTAGAGCATTATTACAGTGTTTTCAGAGCAGTTCTGTCCTCCACAACACCATATCATGCTTAGGGTAACAGAAGTGCTCAGAATTTGGTTTGCTTATGTGCACGAAGCACTTTATTTACACTAAACTGGCGTGTTCTGCATGAAGTGGTTTTTATTATCATCTGCAATAGCAGCATCTCAGTCTCTGCCAGGCACAGGTATCATAATAATAATAATAATGTGCCCAACTCGGTGCACCACTCAAGAAATGAGGGCACACCCGGCAACTTCCATCCCCTAATCATCACCTGCCTGCCGATCATCACGCAGGTAAGGACTCAGTTTTTCTATGTTTATTTATTATATTCATACCCGCCCCATCACCCAAAATAGACTTGATATTTATAAAAATCCTACCCCATTCTTCATGACCTTTTATAAAAGCAACAAGCATCATCTCAAGAGTGTCTGCAAGAGGGGCAGTGTACTACACCCAAAGGTGGTACAGAGTAGATGGCACAGCTGTAAGTACCTGAAGAATAGTGGCAAATGTCTGAGACCAAAAGCATAATAGTAAAACTAAATCTTGGGGAGACCTAACCCACCTTTGTCAATTGGCCTGTGTAACTTGTTAAAATGCATCTGAGGATGTTTACCATACCAGATAAATGATTTAGTAACACTATCAAATTGTTTAAAATAAAAGAGGGATCTTCCATGGGGAGAGACTGTAGTAGATAGTTGAATTCTGGAATTAATTTTAATAACATAACCTTGGTTAAGATGGCAGCGACCGGAGTCTGATCATTCACCACTGACCACATGATATTATTGAAACGACTAATGTTATCAGAAGAGCTGTGGCCCCGAATAAACCCCACCTGATCTATATGTATAAGAGAATCATAACTTTACTCAATCGATTAGCCAACATTTTTGACAGTATTTTTACATCTAGCTTGATCAGGGAAATTGGATGGTAACTCTTACACAGGCATGGATCTTTGTTTTTTTTTTAAGAAACAAACCGGGCTTGTGTAATGGTTCTTTACTGATTCCGTATAAACTTCTAACAAAAGTGGAGCCAGATCTGTAGCATAAAAGCTAAAAAATTCAGCAGCAAAGCCATCCAGCCTGTAGGCAAGACCTTAATTACCTCTCAGATTTAAGATAATTTTTTTGCTTGATCGTCAGTTTAGGGAGTTCTAATAGTTCCACAAAGTTTCTAATATCTTCAAAAGTAGACAAAGTCGTGTAACTATTAAGATCAAAATAGAATACTTTAAAGGCATTATTAAGATAAATGGCCAAGGTAAATATTTCACCACCAGCAGATTTCATTGAAGGAATGGTAGAAAAAGATTCTCTCTGCTTTATATATCTAGCCAAAAGCTTCCCTGCTTTATCCACCGACTGAAAGTCTGACTGTCTTGCCCTGAATAGCCAAAACTCCACCTTTCGTGACAGAATAGTATTATATCTGTATTTCAATCGGGTCAATTCTCTGAGGCCATCAGATGACATTCGGTGCTTCATCTCTTCCTCTGCACTTTTAATATTCCCTTCCAACTCCACGAGTTCTCATGCTTTGGATTTTTTGATAAATGAGGCATACTGTATGATACGACCCCTTAGAGCTCCCTTAAGTGCTTCCCTAGCCACACCCACAGAGGATACTGAGGACCAGTTTGTCTCCATATAAACATAGATTTCAGCCTTTAACATTTGTTGGAATTCAGGATTTTGCAAAAGGGATACATTAAAGCGGCAACTATATGATTTCTTTTTCTCCATATTTGGCAGCGCCTCTAAACTCACCAGGGCGTGATCTGACACCAAGATGTTTCCAACTAAGCAATCAATGACAGATGAAATAAGGGACTTGGATATTAAAAAATAAATAACAAATTCTAGGCTAAATCTTATGGACTGATGAAAAAATGTATAGTCCCTACCAGATGGGTTCAGAAGTCTGCAAATATCTGTGAAGCGTCAATGTTACCCTAGGGGGCTTACACACTTTTGCTTCACTATGATAAAGGACTGATTCCATCAAAATATTAAAGTCTCCTCCCAATATTATATGATGAGGGGTGCCAGCAGCTTGCAACATCCCTTCAAGATCAATAAAAAAAGCCCTGATCATCAACACTAGGTGCGTAAATATTAGCTAAAATCAACATTTGCCCCTGAATTTTTGCTAAAACAATAATGACTCCTCCTAATTTATCTTTAATCTGTTTGAGACATTTGAATTGTATATGTTTATTCATCAATGTAATGAATCCCCTGCTCTTAAATGAGCCAGCACCAAAGAAAACATGCCCACCCCATATCTTCTCAAATTTTTCAGCTTCCTGCAGGGAAAGATGTTTCTTGAAGAAACACTATCATATTTCTTATGTTTAAGAAAAGAAATAACCTTCCTTCTTTCATGGGGTTCCTAAACCCATTCGCATTCCACGTGGAGAGAGACAATCCACTCATAATAACATTTTATATTTTGACATATGAGAAAAAATGTATTGTGTCAAAAATAAAATTATAAAGACCACATTCCACACTGGTGCAACAATCAATCCCTGAACTATTCCCAGAACAAAAGAAACTTTGCCGTCGGATTGCTCAAATCCGGTGCTTCTATAAAAAAATTCGTAAAATAGAATTACACAACAGAAGATAATCTATAAACAAATTCCAGGCAATAAGCGGAATAAACACACACACAAAAAAAAAAATAAGTCGATTCATCCACTTAACTGTCTTGAAGGTGTGTGCCTCCACAAAACAAGCGCCAGCCACTAGCGGAATCAGAACAAACCGCCCCCGCTGGAGTGTTTTTCGAGGAGTCAAACACTCCAATGTCCTGCAAGAAATATTCCACAAAACCAACTCCAGCCAACAGGAGGCATGAGCACCCAAAATAAGCAGTTCATCCACAAGCTGTCCCGAAGAAATTATACTACACAAAACAAACTCCAGCTACTAGGCGGAACCAGCACAAAACAAAATGAAAAAAGGGCACCCAGTTTCCTCGGACAGTCGAGAGAATGTTCAGCGTGACCGGTCCACTAGGCGGCAACATGAAAATCACCAAATGGCTTACTCACAACTTTATGAAAGACGATGCTTGCTGTGGGCATGTAAATTCTCTATAGCCATCCTTAGTATCTATTCTCAGTTTGGCCGGAAACATCAGTGCAAAAGCGACCTTCCGTTGATGTAAGAGGTTCTTGTACTCCTTGAATCGATCACGTTTCTATTGTCAAATTCTTAGTCTGGGAAAAAGAAAATGCTGTGGTTCTTCCAAGAAAGAATCGGGGCCTCTCTCCCTCAACGGATCTGCGAGCCAGGACTCCGTAAACTTCCTCAATTTCCATCTTATGGCCTATGTTCCAATGTTGAAATTTCACCATATCTCTGGCTTCCTCATGCTCAGGTATTCCAACAATTCAGACGTTGTTTCATTGATTACGATTCTCCAAATCCTTTTCCAAACGCACTGTAAATCTGCCTTGGTCGCTAGTGGATTATCAGATAATTCCTTCTCCGATGATTCCAGATGATCAATCCGTTTCTCGATGTCCAACAATCTTGTAACAAACCAATTTTGTCTCCATGGAAGTGATCGATTGACATATTACAGCCAGATCCCCCAAGTCTGCGACAACCTTCGTCAGCATTAGACATATTCATCAATTCAGTTCACCGTCCGAATTGTGTCCAGAGCTTTCGGCCGGTTTCTCAGGGGTGTCAGCTTGAGCACATAAGTGTATTTTAATGTCTTCAGAGCCTGAGGATTTAGAATTGTTTAACATATTGTCTTCCTAGAAAAGTTAAGAATCATGGTATATCGAATCTCACCGGTTTATAACACAAATAGTAATAAAACTAGCAAAGTGCGCAGCGCTCGCTGTTCACACATCCGCTCCTCGCCTGGCTTCACATAACTCTGTGGAAGGCTCAGTCTTGATGAATCATGTGGCCTTTTGTAGCTACTAAAGTGATTAACAATACATTTTTAAGTGAAAAGCAGACATTTATAGTTCCAGAAGGTTAGTATATCAAGTTAATAATATATAATTTAATAATATAAACAGTAGTTTAAAATAAACAGGCATCAAAATCACATCCTGTAAAACAATTAACATAGTTATTGTATTTTTTACTGTAATTTTCACAGCTGCTGGTATTTTCTGTAAATTTAACAGATTTTTTTTTTAATGCCAGAATATTCATTTATGGGTGAACTATTCCTTTAAATGGACAATCTTGGACTTTTCCACATCCAAATGCAAACAAGGCAAGCACATATGCTAAGCATGAACATCTAACACTTTGGATGAACTTCTTTGACACAAGTGTATTTTGAAACACCTACAAATGAGCGTCAAGCTCCATTAAAGGCCTTTGTACTTTGCCTTATAAGATTGCCTGTATAAACACAAAAATGTGTTTCAGATTTATATCCAGAGTCTGTTCCAGCTCTTGAACGCCTGAGGAGAGATATCAGGAAAGGCACTGCAGTTCTGAGGCAGTTCTCGGGATGGTTAAGTCCATTCCTGCAGCTGCAGTCGGTCTGCCACTCAGTGGTCAAAATAGGCTTGGCAGGCCTCATGCAATCCTCATGGCAGACTGACTGTTGCCGCTCAGCCTACTGCTAATCACTATTTTGATTTGATGTGGCAAGATGTATCTAGTGCTTCTGCATGCGAGCAAATACTTTTATCTACATGTGAAGTCTCTGAATTACAAAGAACGAAGTGCGGTTTATAATAACTGCAAATGCACTCAAGAAAAAGATACATTTGGAAATGTGCTGATAGACTAAAAACTAAAGTAAGATCTGATATATTTGTTAATTTGAACTAAGTTTCCTATACTTTATGGTGTCAAACTTGGATTTTTTTCTCTCTTCTGCCATCTCTAATGAACTGGGATCTAAAGATGCTTCAAGCTATTTTTTCATGGAAATGTATGTGAAAAATGTCCTACTCCCTGAAAGACATTAATGATATAAGTGTCATGAGATATTTCACCAGTCTCTGTGACAGCACTAGACTAATCTCCAAACAAAAATGTGTCCTTGGACCATGGTCTGACACTTTTGACCTGTCAATCATTTTGCGTGTTCTCATAGTATTGTAGATGCAGTGAATTATTGATGCTTAATGCCATGTTTTTCATACGAGTTGTCAGTTATTGGTGCTATTTTGCTGCTGTTGTTTTTAACAAACGTTTCTATACAATGTCAGTCTCAATAAAGCTCATTTGGTAGTGCTGTGAAAAAGTTCATTTCTTCTGTTTTCAAAAGTTCAAAAATTCTAACAAAATCTAATATAAAACAAAAGCAACCTGAGTAAACACAAAATACAGTTTTTAAATGATAATTCTGAAGAAATATATTGAAGAAAATGTACTTGCCCCAATTAGTAACTAAATCCCTAAATCTATGAAACTGGATTCATAATATAAAAAAAACAAAAAAAACAAAAAAAAAAAATTATTTAAATTTCTTGTTGCACTTAAATCTGTTTTGTATACTATTATGATGATAGTGAAACTTTGTAATATGGCACTTTTTGTACCACTGTCTCCCTAAGATGATTCGCTGATATTCCTCCTCTTTTGTAAGTCGCTTTGGATAAAAGCGTCTGCCAAATGAATACATGAAATGAAATGAATAAATGAATATGGTTCAGCTGGACTAGACACACCCAGGCCTGATTACTGCCAGCCCTGTTCAATCAAATCAACACCTAAATAGAATTTTTCAGCAGCATGAAGTTGGCTAAAAGGTCTCACCCATTTGTATACTATGCCAAGGTCGAAAGAAATGGCAGTAATGAAAGGGAAAGGAAAAAGTGGATTGAAATACATCAGTCTGGGAAGGGTTAAAAATGCTTTTTCAAAGGTTCTGGGACTCCAAAGAACCACAGTGAGAGCCATCATCTCCAAATGGCGAAAACGTGGCACAGTAGTGAAACATCCAAGAAGTGGTTGACCTTCCAAAATTCCTCAAAGAGCACAGTGATGACTCATCCAGGAAGTAACAAAAAAGCCAAGGACAACATCCAAGGAACTGCAGGCCTCTATCGCATCAATAAAGGTCACTGTTCGTGACCCCACTATCAGAAAGACACTGACCAAATATGGCATTCATGGAAGAGTGGTGAGGTGAAAGCCACTGCTAACCCAGAAGAACATTAAGGCTCGTCTGAATTTTGCCAAAACACACCTTGATGATCCTCAAACCTTTTGGGAGAATGTTCTGTGGAGTCAAAAATGGAACAGTTTGGAAGGTGTCCCGTTACATCTGACATAAATCAAAACACAGATTTCCACAAAAAGAACATCATATCTATGGTCAAGCATGGTGGTGGTAGTGTGATGGTGTGGTGATGCTTTGCTGCTTCAGGGCCAGGGCAACTTCCAATAATTGAGGAAAACATGAATTGTGCTTTCTACCGGAAAATCCTAAAGGAGGGCCAAAATTCCACCAGAGCATTTAGAAAGACTGATCTCCAGTTATCGGAAGCGTTTGTTTGCTGTTGTTGCTACTAAAGGTGGCACAACTAGCTATTAAGTTTAAGTAGGCAGTACGTTTTTTCACATGGGTGATATAGGTGTTGGATAACTTTTTTACTTCAATAAAAAAAATACATATTTGAAAACGTATTTTGCGTTTACTCAGGTTGCCTTTGTTTTATATCTCGTTTGAAGATATAAAACAATTTAAGAAATCAGGAAATTCTTTTTCACAGCAATATGCTGCTCTTGGCTGGATTCCTTTAGTAGCTTTAAATTAGTGTTATTGTATTAATGTACTATAATCATACAGAGAATACCAGGGGACTGATGTACAGTATAAACACTGCATATGCACAAAATAGGCATTGAAAAATGAGAATGCCATTTCCCATACACAAATCAGGATTTATAAAAAAGAAATAAACTTGAAGCAAATATGTGTGCGCCGTCCGCAACTTCTGACCGTGTCCATCTATGAGTAAGGTAATCACAGGTAATTACAGCCGTGCTGATAGATGGACAATACAGCACGATCGGGAGTGTGATATTGCTTTTATACAACAGTTAATTGAACAAGTAGATAAATAAGTAGGGAAAAACTAAAAACTGCTGTCACAGTTATGAATGATAATCCACACATCTGCACTGCTCTTACACGTTAGTTTGGAACGCCATGAACATAAGCGGAATGATACAAAAAGTCAATAGTTCGAGTGCTGATGGTGTGAGCTGTCAGCACTCTTGGAATGTCTCTTGTCCAATCAGATTCGAGGTCCAGAATCAATTGTTGTATAATAGGCTATATTTATATACATAAATAATTAAAAGGGAAATAAAACAAACTGTAAAATGGAAATATTGGTAATGGATGCTTTTGAAAGACATTCCAGTGGCATCATATGCGCTTTTAATGGCAGCAAGGATTTCTACACAATCTTCTTCTGACTGGGATTTTTAAAGTTAACATTGGGCAGGTTCTGGCATATACATGTATATGGTTTCATAAATCTGAAAAAAAAAATCTGACTTTTGTCAAGTTTTATACATGAACTATACAAATATAACATAAAACATCATTTTAAATTTGTATCTTTGGTCACGGTTTTCATTGTTCTATTGCTTGTAATTAGTTTCTTGGTTGTTATTTTATTACTGACTGTTTACTTTTCTTGAATACATGTCATGAGAATGTTTATTCAAATTAGTTAGTATTTTGTTATGCATCATAAAATTGTACTGATATTGGTAAACAAAATAAAAAATACTGCAGTTTTGGTATCGTGATAACACTACTTAAAATTTACATTTGTATTGTGCAAGGTATAAATATAAATATCTTATGAAACATTATACAAGTGCTCAAGAAAAGAAAATTCATTTAATGTTAAAGATGGTGTTGTAATGCCAAAAATTCAAAGGATTACATGGTGTGCTATACTTCAGGAAAAGACAAAAAACCTCCTTTAGAGCAACATTTTTTTTTTTATACCTTCAGAACTGGAGCCAGGGGTAATTTCATGTCATTTAAAATTTTGTCCCAAAGCAGAGAAGTGCACCTGCCAACCAGGCATACATCTCTAGAGGAGCTCCTACTGTGCTGCTCTCAGACCGTCACAGACTAGCCCACTAAATACTCCTACTGGAAACGCAGGAGAACAGAAAAGTACAGTGTAGTCAGGGTTAGAGCCACTGCTGTGTACTGAACATTTCTCTACAATTTCAGTTTACTAGCATCTGTATTTATCTACCGGAAGTGCAAAATTACATGAAATATACTTGACTGTCCACATAAAAACATGATAATATGGAACAATCTGTATCAAAGCAATGATACATAGCATAAGCAACATGTTCTGGCCCACTAATTTGATTGGACAAGTGACGTTCCAAAAGTGCAGATAATAAAACAGCACTGGTTAACCGAACTCCCCCCTCAAAATTCAGCTGTGAGTTCTGAAAATGTAAGTCTAATGTAAATGTAAGAGTCACTTTGATTATAAATGCATTGTTCACTTTCATTCATAAACTGAACTGTGTGAACCGAAATCATATTTAACACTCTGCTGCTGTGAACACAGCCCAAAAGTGTCCAAACACCAAGCTTTCATTTTAAATATTGCATCTATTATTTTCATCACTCAAAACCTAACAAACTTCTTTGTAAAATGCTCTTTCTTTAAAATAAATGCCACTTGCTTTGATATTTTGTTAAATAACGCAATGACAATGCATATGCAATGCAATGGCTTAAGTGTCCAAATGTTTTTGGGGGTAATTGTACCAGTACATACATGCTTACGATCAGTCACAACATTAAAACCACCTGCTAATATTGTGTAGGCCCCCCCTCGTGCTGCCAACAAGCATTCACACAAGCATTCATAGATGATATTGTTCTCACCACAATTGTACAGAGTGGTTATAGGAGTTACCGTAGACTTTGTCAGTTCAAACCAGCCTGGCCATTCTCCATTGACCTCTCTCATCAACAAACCATTTCCATCTGCAGAACTGCCCCTCACTGGGTGTTTTTTGTTTTTGTCACCATTCGGAGTAAATTCTAGAGACTGTTGTGTGTGAAAATCCCAGGAGATCAGCAGTTACAGAAATACTCAAACCAGCCCATCTGGCACCAACAATAATCCATGCTATTATCTAATCAGCCAATCATGTGGCAGTAGTGTAGTCCATAAAATCATGTAGATACGGGTCAGGAGCATCATTTAATGTTTACATCAACCATCAGAATGGGGTAAAATGTGATCTCAGTGATGTGGCATGATTGTTGGTGCAGCACAAATCATGTAAATTAGACTTCAAGTGGATAGCCATGATTAATATTGTGGAGGACAAAGATTTAAGAGATTGAATGCCCTATGCAATGAATATGCAACCTATGGCAACAAGTTCTTTCAATTAGTCAACCTTCCACTTAGACTTTGGGAAATGTTCAATCCAGGGTGACCATATGACCATAACAAAAATTTTGGAAAATATATTTAGCTGTGCTGATTATACAAAAAAGATTAAACTTGAGCATTTAATGGAATTATTAGAAGAAATTGATTGGAATTTGACAAAATGCAACAGATCCTCCGCTTCTGAGACAGTCAATCTACACATCTTATCACGTGGCTCGTTGTGCTTGACACCGTGGAAACTCACAGCATGTGGAGGCTCCGCGATCCATGCACAACTTACCACGTGACCCACTGAGAGTGAGAACCCCTAATCGTGACCAAGAGCTTTAAATGGCATGCACAGTGTATAAGGCTGTAAAAAACATCCGATTTTCCAAAACTCATGTTTTTTGTCTACTGAATGTTCTTGGAAAGATGTTTTTTCAATGATTTGTCTGCGGAACGATCCAAAAACACTTTAAAATGTAGTACAGCCCACTGAAGAGACTGTACGTCTATGTGAATAAGGACAATCCTTTCATGCTATGTAATTTTATTTGTGCTTCTGGAAAATATGTCTCACAATGCGGGGCTGCACATTTCCATACTAAAACTAAACACAATCCTTTCTTTCTCTAAAATTATTAACACTTGATCGCATCAAATGCTTGAGTCTCATCCGAATAGGGTTTATAACATCACATGGCTCATTGATACAGGGTTGCAATTTTACTTATGGTTTGTCAGAGGATGTACACTCACCTAAAGGATTATTAGGAATACCATATTAATACTGTGTTTGACTCCCTTTTGCCTTCAGAACTGCCTTAATTCTACGTGGCATTGATTCAACAAGGTGCTGAAAGCATTCTTTAGAAATGTTGGCCCATATTGATAGGATAGCATCTTGCAGTTGATGGAGATTTGTGGGATGCACATCCAGGGCACGAAGCTCCCGTTCCACCACATCCCAAAAATGCTCTATTGGGTTGAGATCTGGTGAATGTGGGGGCCATTTTAGTTCAGTGAACTCATTGTCATGTTCAAGAAACCAATTTGAAATTATTCGAGCTTTGTGACATGGTGCATTATCCTGCTGGAAGTAGCCATCAGAGGATGGGTACATGATGGCCATAAAGGGATGGACAAGGTCAGAAACAATGCTCAGGTAGGCCGTGGCATTTAAACGATGCTCAATTGGCACTAAGGGGCCTAAAGTGTGGCAAGAAAACATCCCCCACACCATTACACCACCACCACCAGCCTGCACAGTGGTAACAAGGCATGATGGATCCATGTTCTCATTCTGTTTACGCAAAATTCTGACTCTACCATCTGAATGTCTCAACAGAAATCGAGACTCATCAGACCAGGCAACATTTTCCAGTCTTCAACTGTCCAATTTTGGTGAGCTCTTGCAAATTGTAGCCTCTTTTTCCTATTTGTAGTGGAGATGAGTGGTACCCGGTGGGGTCTTCTGCTGTTGTAGCTCAAGGTTGTGCGTGTTGTGGCTTCACAAATGCTTTGCTGCATACCTCGGTTGTAACGAGTGGTTATTTCAGGCAAAGTTGCTCTTCTATCAGCTTGAATCAGTCGGCCCATTCTCCTCTGACCTCTAGCATCACCAAAGCATCACCACAGGACTGCCGCATACTGGATGTTTTTCCCTTTTCACACCATTCTTTGTAAACCCTAGAAATGGTTGTGCGTGAAAATTCCAGTAACTGAGCAGATTGTGAAATACTCAGACCGGCCCGTCTGGCACCAACAACCATGCCACGCTCAAAATGGCTTAAATCACCTTTCTTTCCCATTCTGACATTGTTTGGAGTTCAGGAGATTGTCTTGACCAGGACCACACCCCTAAATGCATTGAAGCAACTGCCATGTGATTGGTTGATTAGATAATTGCATTAATGAGAAATTGAACAGGTGTTCCTAATAATCCTTTAGGTGAGTGTATATTAGGAAGGCAACACATTTTTTGCTATTTGATTACCTTGACCTGTGCTGTTCGATGCTATTATGGTAAATGGTCTGCAATATATAGCACATTTTTAACCTTAACGGTATTCAAAGCGCTTCACACTGTGACACATTCACCCATTCACACACACATTCATACACCAATGGCGGCAGAGCTGTCTTGCCCTAGGACACTGCGGCATGTGGAGTCGAACCACCAACCCTGTGATTTGTGGCCAACCTGCTCTACCAACTGAGCCACAGCCGCCCAGTATTGACAGTATTGACAGTATTGAACTTAGTTTAGAGGAGTATTGGACTCTCGTACATTCATGAGTGCTTTAGTCCTCCTGTCATTCCAATTAAAAATCAACATTTTATTGTTTGTGGCCAATTCTATTCAAATTCTTACTCATCAAATGAAATGGAGACAATACTTCAATTCAGAATTTTGCCCAACTTTCCACAAATACACTCACAAATGTTTTAACACACACATAATTACATGCCACAGGAACCTGTCTGCTTTATTCATAGAGAGACAAAATATCCAATATTATTAAAACTATTCCATGGAGTTGTCCAAGAAGACAGAGATCAATGTGAAAAATAGCCTTGTTCCAGCAGTCAGTCCAGGAATAACAGGACAGCACTCCAACACTCAGCTTCTGTAAAATATTTTTCTCAATGTTCAGGATCTCTTTCAGCATTTATTGGTGTATGGATCTGATGTTAACAAGCCTATTGCAATATATTAACACAACTTTTACAATTCTGAAGATAATGTGAGGGGTGTTTGCCCATTCTAAACTCACTGCCACATTGCGAGGGTGTTGCTAGGTGGTTGCTATATTGTTCGGAGTAGTTGTTATGTGGTTTTCAACAGGCCCAAGTCAAAAGAGCCCAGTTTCAAGTCTATAATACTCTAGCATCATTCCAGAAATAGTTGATAAGGACTAACCAAAATAAAGCTCCTTTTCTAAGATTCGTTAGCGCTTTCATTGTAGACGCATGAATGGTCAATATTAAGCACTGTGCTGCTAAAAGCCTTTTTATAGCGCCTATTCTGTTCAATGTCATTATCTGTCCACATTCGGCTGACTCAGGCTTCCCAACGTGCCCACCTCACTCATTCGCACACACACAGGTGGTTTAACAAACTTTGACGTCAATGGAAACGGGACTGATGTTTGTGTGTAAAGGCTGACCCTGCGACCATGTATGGCAGAGTCTCTGGATAAAACTTCCACATCAACATGAGACACACATGAATGTGTAGGTGTGTATGTTCACAACAGCTTTAACTGAATTAAACAGTGAACACAGAAACACTTTCTCTGTAACCCTGACATTTAAGGCATAAATCTTGATGCATTGGGGTTATTCCAGGTCAAATCAAGCAAATTTCAAAAACCTTCCATGGCTGAAAATGTGTCATTTGTTAATTCTTTTTCAGAATAAGATAAATATAAATGATGATGATGGTGAAAACCAACAAATGAAATGCCACAAATCTATATTTACGAAGTAATCCATTATTTTGGATAAACAAAATGAACATTTTCATCAGTGATTTGAGCAAATCTACAGGTAAAAATAAAATAACCTAGCATAAAGGTGGCAACTTCAATATATAATTTATTCACAGAGATAGGTAGATCTTATTACACCCACATTTCACAATCCAATCAATTCTGTATAGATAAAATCAGTCCTGACAATTTTATTTGAAATACTTCAGATACCAGACGTAAAACTCACGAGAACTGCGTTCATGTTGACAAAGCTTTTGTAAAAACAAGGGGACAAAACTACGAGATGGAGCAGCAAATCATCCAGCTGTAAGGATGAGACTTCTGTCGTCTGTACATCATCAAGTTCGACTCTTGATTTCTCATGTGCTTCTTACCTGAACAGTAGAGCTGATCTCTGCTGCAAAGCCTCCGGTCACAGGAGCTTCATGACTTATGAGCAGCCGACCAGTCTTCACCACCGACTGCAAGAAAAGAGAAAATAAGCTTAAAATAACTGGAGTAAAGATTTCCTATTAAGGTGTATTTAGTTGTGGCTTAATGAAAGAACAAATCTTACACAGTTGCAAATGTTATATAATAAAAATAAAAAAAAGTGGCCTGGCGGGTAGTGAACATGTTCAGTTGCACTTACTGTAGGTCATATCCCAAACCAATTTAGAAAATCTTATTTAATGCCTAAATCGTGTGATTTTCAAAAATGCTCTTGTCAAACAAACTTTCTTACACCACCGATTCAGGATTTTGCTAATAAACAGCCCAAGCTGTCATGACTTATGAGATGCACCCAAACCTCAGTTACCAATTCGAAAATGTCACTTTAGAACAAGTAACGACAGCTTAGGCTGTTTCTAAACAAGGTAACTCATTCGAAAACTCAATTATAACACATAAAAGACACTCATTTGTTGCCACCTACTGCTGTACATATGTAATGTCACAGGGGTGAATCAAAATCCCCACTTAAAGCTCTCCGTACTGCTCTCATTACTTTGGTTGGAATGGCACGAATACAAGCAGAGTGGTACATCATGCATTAAAGCTTTCCCATTGCTGTTCAGCTGTATATTAGTACTCTTGGACTGCCTCTCTTTCAATCAGATTCAAAGACCAGAACTAACTGTTGCATAAAATATAACACTGAGGACTTGATCTGGGGCTGGGCATAAGGCCATCCATTTTCCCTGGAAAGGTTCTGATTAGAGATCTGTAAAGAGCATAATTGCAAGCACAGAAATCTGCACACATTATGAGGTGCTATAGTGAGTTATAGTGCAAAGAAGGCAGGTCAGTTAATCCCCTCACACATGCATACTGAAGATGAATGAAGATATGTGTAAATATAGTTTGATCTAGTTTGAGATGAAGGACAGAGAAGTTTGGTTGACTTCATGGAAACATTTACATTGTCATTTAGCAGACACTTTTATCCTAAGCAACTTATGAATGAGGAACATAGCAAGCAATTTGTCATACAAAGTTAAACAACATCTGCATTGTTGTACATGGCAAGCTCTCAATGTAGCTGGAATAGTATAGGAGCTAGCACAGAGACTGGCAAGAAAGAGAGAGAATAATTTTTTTTTTTGTACAGTAAGTGCAAGTTCAATAGTAGGTACAATTAATGTGGATTGGTTAAGTGTGGAACAGATGTGTTTTCAGCTGGTTCTTGAATGCTGAGATGGACGGATCCGTCTGGGATTGTATCAGCAGATCTTGTGAAGGTTGGAAGCTCATTCCACCACAGAGGAACAGAGAAAGTGAATGATCGTGAAATAGACTTTGAGCCTCTTTGTTAAGCTACCACCAGGCACTGCTCCTTCATAGACCGCAGAGAGCAATTTGGAGCATAGACCTGGAGAAGTGAATTGAAGAGGGAGCGGTTCCATTGGCTGTCCTAAAGGCCAGAGTCAAAGCCTTGAATTTTATGTGGCCAGTGAAGTGAAATCAAGAGTAGGGTGACATGAGCCCTTTTTGGCTTATTGAAGACCAGATGTGCTGCTGCATTCTGGACCATCTGCAGTGGTTTAATTGTGTTAGCTGGGAGGCCACCCAAAAAATCATTACAGTAGACCAGTCATGAAATGACCAGAGCTTGGACCAGGAGCAGTGCAGCATATTCAGACAGAAAGGGTCTGCTTTTCCTGAGTGCGAATCTGCAAGATTGCGGTTAATGAGATGTGTGTGGTAAAATTAAGCTGGTCATCTACCACCACTCCCAAGGTCCAAGCTGTTCTGGTTGGTGTTAGTGTAGTTGAACCATGATGAATACTAAGGCTGTGGTCAACAGTTGGGTTAGCTGAGATCACAAAGAGTTCTGTCTTGGCAAGGTTGAGCTGAAGGTGCCGTTTTTCATCCAGGCCGAGATCTCCAAAAGGCAGGCAGAGATACGAGCTGAGACAGTAGGGTCATCAGGCTGGAACGGAATGGAAGTTGCATGTCATCTGCATAGCATTAGTAGGAAAAGCCATGTGCCTCAATGAATGGTCCGAGTGATGTTGTGTATATCGAGAAGAGGACGGGTCCAAGCACTGATTCTTGAGGAACACCAGTGGTTAGCTGGTGTGACTTGGACACCTCTCCTCTCCAATTGACCTGGAAAGATCTACCAATTAGGTATGACTCAACTCATCCAAGCGCAGTTCCAATTCAGGTTACTATTATAGTTCCTATTCCTATCAGCAGCTTTTTCTGGAGCTTCACATTAGAGCAAGAGACAGGGAAAAATTAGACCTGCAACACCAAAGCAATATACTACATTACTTCCTTCAAAGTGTCAGCCATGTGTACTAACTACAAGTATAAAAACACCTCCATTTCAGTCATCAGCTGCTCAGAATGAACCGAAATGAAAAACATTTAGTTTTTAGTCCTTGGTTTGTACTAGTAAAATCTATAATTCTTGATATAAAAAAGTATGGCATTATTTGCGGAAATACCCATTTTTGATATCAAAGAATTATTGATATCTCTAACTGCATCATTGCTATTAGAATTTCACAATGATCTGTCATTCACTCCTTTTCAAAATGCAGTTACCAATATCTAATTTCTACGATTTGAAATTACAATTTCATATATTCGCTATACATCATATATATTCTTACTAGTAAAAAAAAAATTGTATATCAATAATTACTTTGTTACAAGTACAAATATCCATTCCTGATATCAACAACTTAATTACTACTAGAAAAATGCTAATTTTTGATGTCTGTAATTGTATTGTAACATGCTAGATTAAGTATTTTGATTTAAGATATCACTGTCAGTCAAAATGGCCTTCAATTTGCCAGGAAAACATCTAGAGAAAGAAGCCCGAGAAATACAAAAACAAGTCCAAAATTAAGTCATGCAATTTTGTCTTTATGAGGTTCCAGTGGCATCTTAAAACACATGTCTGTGTCTCCATAACTGAAAAGACAATTTAACAAGAATCTAATGTGTTGACATTAACTACGGCCTGTGGTGTGGATGATAATTTTATTGTACAATGTATGTGTCTCGCTCGTCTGTACGGCTGAATGTTTGTCTCGTTGGCTCTCTGTTTTAGAACGCTGTCCTTCTAAAAAGGAATGAGCTAGTGGCCGGCACAGTCATACAACTGCTTATTAACTGCTGGGCTCTCAACACCACCAAAGCTCAAGATACTAATTTCAAAGACTGGTTGACCCAATACACTACACAATATGGAAGGTTGTTTTTGGATGCTCATGCTTGGGTGATTTTAAATTAAGGGACATTTTTGGGAGGATTTAAAAGACAATAATACTTCATGACAGAAAAACTATTTGTTTTCTAGTGTTAAAAAACATATACATTATTTTAACGTGCCTTCTAAGATAAATGAATCAAAAGTGTGTATATCGGGGAAATTCGACTTTACAGTTTCTCTCAGAACACAAATGACTGGAGTGTCCTTTGTGTGTGATTCTGACAGTATACTAATTGCATACAAAGATTTAACCCTGCTGGTTTTGAGGATGTAGTTTCATATGGTTTAGCAGTCTTTCCCAGATCCTTTTTAATCTTCCGAGGCTCCTAAATGGGCTCTGAACCATAATGTAAAGGGACAGCAATACAGTCATAAATATAGGAATTTAAATGGAGTTACACAATACCATAAAATACCCACACTACTAATTACACGCTACTCAGGGACAAAAAATTACACACAATGTTCTTTGTCAAACCGAGGCCTTTCAGTAACACAGCTTTTTACAGCACAAGTGACACACATACATTTTTTTAAATATTTTTTAATAAGTGTGTTTGAAAGGCTAGGACATTTTAGCCAGGCTTCTGAAAGATCCAAGGATATTACAATGTTTTTTGTTTTTTTCTCTCAGTAAACGATCAGAGAATCTTGTGTAGGGGGGAGAAGTAAAAACAGGAGAAAATATAAAAACCTAATAGCATCACAACAGCTTACATTGAGGATTTACCATTACCATCTACATGCTACTTTTATCACCATTACTCAACTAGATATATTGACGTCAACATGAAACAGCACTAGCAACATATTACTTGCACAGCAAAAAAAATGTCTTCCTGTGTTTTTTTAACAACACATATTGTATTATAAAAATATGTAAACATCCTTAAAACAAGATAAAATTACTTGAGATGCAGAATGATGTATACAAAGTATAGTTTGAGAAATCTGACAAAAATTTGGTTTATGAAAAAACTACAGTATTTGCCAAAAGGGTAAGACAAATTAATTTGTTTTCCCTTTGTATTTAGTATTTTTTTCCTCATCTCTCCAATACCCGATCCATTTAAAAACATCAGTATTGGAATGATACCAATCAAGGTATTGGATCAGTGCATCAGTAGAATAAAATATTTCTGGGTGAACTATTACATAGGAATATAGAGTAGATATAGACATTTAGAACAGAAGAAATGAGAAGTGGATAGGTTGTGAGATCCAGTACATGAGGGGTTAATGTCCTCTTTGCCCTGCTTCCAGTGTGTCTATGTGCTTTGTCCCGCGGTGGCGGCTCCTATACAGCATATTGTGCTGCAGGGCTGTGATTAGGACAGGCCACTCACTGGAGAAATTTAATGTCTACTGCTATTCCCATACACACCCTTTATAATGAGGCCTGTGTTCACCAGCATACCGCACTGTACCACATTATGTGCCAGGAGGGCACACAGGAGTCCCACAAATGGACACTTGTGGGTTCTGAGGTCACTGGGTACCACTGGACAAGAATCAGACCATGCTGTTATACCACGTCTAATGTACTGCACCTGAAAGTACACGGCCTGGACAAAAATGAGGTGACGGGAGAGTCGAACCACTCTGTAAAGTCTTCTCCAGCACATCCCAAAATATTTCAATGGGGTTAAGGTCAGGACTCTGTGGTGGCCAATTCATGTGTGAAAATGAATGGATCATCCTGGAATATGCTCGTGCTATCAGGGAAGAAAAAATCCATTGATGGGATAATCTGGTCATACAGCTGTGGCCAAAAGTACTGGCAGTGACATAATTTTTGTGTTTTGCAAAGTTTGCTGCTTCCGTATTTGTAGATTATTTTTTCACATGTTTCTATGGTATACTGTAAAACAATGATAAGCATTTCATACGTTTTAAAGGATATATTGGCAAAAACATTCCATATATGCAGAGTGTCAATATTTACAGTGTTGACCCTTGTTCTTCATAACCTCTGCAATTCGCTCTGGCATGCTGGATATCAGCTGCTTGGCCAAATCCTGACTGATGGCGATCCATTCTTGCCTTATTAGTGCTCGGAGTTGATCACAATTTGTGGGCTTCTGCTTGTCCACTTGCCTTTTGAGGATTGACCACAGGTTCTCCATGGGATTAAGATCCGGGGAGTTGCCTGGCCACGGATCCAAAATTTCAATGTAATGATCTCCAAATCACTTCATTATCACTCTTGCCTTGTGACATGGTGCTCCATTATGCTGGAAAATGCATGCATCGTCACCAAATTGCTCCTGGGTTGTTGGGAGAAGTTGCTCTTGCAGGACGTTTTGATACCATGCTTTAATCATGGCAGTGCTTTTGGGCAGAATTGTGAGAAAGCCCACTCCCTTGGATGAAAAGCAACCCCACACATGGATGGTCTCAGGATGCTTCACTGTTGGCCCGACACAGGACTCATGGTAGAGTTGACCTTTTCTTCTCTAGACTATCGATTTTCCAGATGTCCTAAACAGTCGGAAGGGGGCTTCATCAGAGAAAATAACTTTGCAACAGTCTACTGCTGTCCAATCCTTGTACTTCTTGCTGAATTTCAGTCTGTCCTTGATGTTTTTCTTGGAGAGAAGTGGCTTCTTTGCTGCCCTTCTTGACACCAGGACATTGTCCAAAAGTCTTCGCCTCACTTTGTGTGCAGATGCACTCACACCAACCTGCTGCCAATATTGAGCAAGCTCTGCACTGGTGGTGACATGATTCCATAGCGGACTCCTCAGGAGGAGATGGTCCTGGCGCTTGCTGGACACTCTCGGACGACCTGAAGCCTTCTTCACTGCAGTTGAACCACTCTCCTTGAAGTTCTTGATGATCTGGTAAATGGTTCTTTCAGGTGCAATATTCTTTGCAGCAATTTCCTTGCATGTGAGGCCATTTTGATGCAAAGCGATGATGGCTGCACGTCTTTCTTTAGAGGTAATCATTGGTAACAAGAACACAATGTTTGGAAGCACGTCTTCCCTCCTTTTATAGCAATCAGTCTACTCTAATAGGATAAATCTACATTTATCAGACCACATGACCTTTATCCATTGCTCCACAGTCCAATCTTTATGCTCCTGAGCAAATTGAAGTCGTTTTTTACGATTAACCTCACTAAAAAGACTTTTGTGGCCACACAGCTGTTTAGTCCCAATCCTGTAAATTCTCTTTGAATTATGCGTGTGGAAATGCGCTTACTTTCATTATTAAACATAGCTGTGAGTTTTAATCTCGCTTTTTTACGATTTGACTTCAAGCGTTTTAGTGATATCTGATCACGATCGTTCAAGATTTTTTTCTGAACACATTTCTTCCATGAAGCTGATGGTTTTCCACTATCCTTCCTGGTTTATATAATGTGTTCGACATTTCTTCACCCAGTTTTCTTTGCTTGATGCAGGCCAATAATTTTCCCCTTCTGAAACACAGTAACATATTTTCTACGACCAAAGGATACATCTTCCGACATGGTTGTTTAAGAAATGAGAAGCTACTCTGCATCAGTTAGGGTTAAAAGAATTATTGCCAGCTGAAACATAACAATCACAGTGTGACAAGGTTCTTAACTCTCTTGACAAGGAGGAAGCGGGAGCCGGTTAAACAATCCACATAAATTTTTATTTCACACACTATTTTACTGCAATGCACACACACCAAGACACCTCAAGGCTTACGACTAGTGCCCGACCGATTTATCGGTTGGCCAATATTAGCCTTTCACAGATATATCGTATCGGCGTATATGTTTCCGATATACACAGATATGAAAACTTTTTTTTAGAACACAATGCAGAAAACAATGCTTGGGTTGCTTTAGAATTGGTGTCATAACATATTTTGTCCAGCAGAGTCTCCAGAGACTCCACTGTTTACAGTGCTGAGCTGACGCGTGGTTCTGTAGACGGTGTCTTCACAGTAAGGTCAGGGCTCAACAATAAGGTCTGCCTGATGGCCCGGGTCCAGTGTGAGAAAGAATCGTGCCAGTTGCTAGAACTGTCACTTGACCGATCGGGCCAGTGCTTCATTTATAAAATTAGTGCAAGCAAACAACAAGCGAGACAGCACAAAAATTACACAGAGCGAACAAACCTTCTAACCGAGGAGCGAGCAGGAGTATATTTATCTTGCAAAGATGCGCAAATGCTTAACATACTGGACGCGCCAAGGCACAGTCACGTGCACGCACAAGATCGTGCAAACACCGAGCGCACTCGCCTAGCACTGTCCTCACTCTTTTTTTTTTTTCTTTTTGTCTTAGCAGCAGCTATTACCAATGTGTAAAAACCAGCTTAATGAATTTAGTAGTAGGATTTAATGTGTTTTGCAACATTTTAAGTAATCCCTGCACCTTCACAGTGCGCAAAATCCCTACATTTACATGTTGGTGGAAATTAGTAATCCACACATAGGAACACAAGAAATCAACAGTTTCTTTCTATAGGACTGAAAATCCATGTCTCTCCATGCATGTCTAATCTCTCTCTATGCAGCATAGACTGTTTAACGTGCATGTGCTCTCGTAAAGGGATAGAGCGCTAGTTTTATTCCCACTGCAAAAAACAAACACATTTTCTCTCATTAATTTGCCTTTAGATTAAGCGCCGAATGAGTCTTAATAAACTTTGTTAAACTCCAGTTATACACGTGTCTGAAATCACGAGCTGCTCAATATCCAAAATGTAAGTATACATTTAATTAGGTAATGTTTCAAAACGTAAACATTAATTCAACATGATAATGCCGTTTGTTGTGAAAAGCAAGATCACTGTGGCTAATAGGCTATTATTATCAGAGCTGTTCAGCTGCAGGGTGAAGATGAATATTTGAAACATTTCCTCATAAAACACCTGTTACATGCATCATTTCTGGACCATGCAGGTATTTTTGTTTTTGTTCTTTGTATATTAGTCAGTGTTGGTCTTGTTTGGGTTGTCTGATTTCATGCTATATACACATTAGGTCTAATATCTACTTACTGTATATTACACATCACAACTGATTTAGTAGCAAGTCTGTTCTCTCAGGCAATAATCAAATCTTTAACTCAGTGAATAAATCTTTGTTCCTTCTTGTGAAAACACCACACATCGGCAAAAGTTACATGACAGCATGACTAAACGTGTGACCGAAAACCAATCATCTTCTCCACAGAACTCTTGGCTTAGAAGCACATGTGTAAATGGCAGGACGGCTGAGGTTAATATGATGTATTTATGAATTTATATCTGTAAAGCAAATATATGGGATTACCTAAATCATAAATCGTATCTTGCAAATTATAAATGTGATTCTCACCTCGATACATTTTCGCCTTTTTCTCCCCAATTTGGAATTCCCAATTCGCTATAAGTCCTCGTGGTGGCGTAGTGACTCAATCAGTGTGGCGGAGGACGTATCACAGTTGCCTCCGTGTCTGAGACCATCAATCTGCGCATCTTATCACATGGTTTTTGAGCATGTTACCGTGGAGACATAGCGCATGTGAAGGCTTCACACTGTTCTCCGCGGCATCCACGCACAACTCCACCACATGCCCCAACGAGAGCGAAGCACATTATAGTGACCACAAGGAGGTTATCCCAAGTGACTCTTCCCTCCCTAGCAACTGGGCCAATTTGGTTGCTTAGGAGACCTGGCTGGAATCACTCAGCATGCCCTGGATTCGAATTTGCGACTCCAGGGGTTGTAGTCAGTGTTTTTCGCTGTGCTACCCAGGACCCTGGGGGACATTGTATTAATAACATAAGACATGTAAAAAATATTTATCTATGGACATATTTTTTAAAGCCATGATTGTAAAAACAGCTATATGTAATTTTTGTTTTGGGGCCAGTGAAAATTTGCTTCAGATAAAAATCTGAAGCACTGGCCCAATCAGTCCAGTGGAAAAAAGTGTTACAGAGAATCCGGAAAGTATTCACAGCGCTTTCCTTTTTCCACATTTTGTTATGTTACAGCCTTATTCCAAAATTTATTAAATTAATTATTTTCCTCAAAATTCTACAAATAATACCCCATAATGACAACGTGAAAGAAGTTTGTTTGAAATCTTGGGAAATGTATAAAAAAAAAATAATTAAAAAATCACATATACATAAGTTCACAGCCTTTGCTCAATACTTTGTTGAAGCACCTTTGGCACCAATTACAGCCTCAAGTCTTTTTGTGTATGATGCTACAAGCTTGGCACACCTATTTTGGGGCAGTTTCTCTCATTCTTTGCAGGACCTCTCAAGCTCCATCAGGTTGGATGGGGAGCATCAGTACACAGCCATTTTCAGATCTCTCCAGAGATGTTCAATCGGGTTCAAGTCTGGGCCACTCAAGGACATTCACAGAGTTGTCCCGTAGCCACTGCTTTGTTATCTTGGCTGTGTGCTTAGGGTTGTTGTCCAGTTTGACGATGACCCTTTGCCCCAGTCTGAGGTCCAGAGTGCTCTGGAGCAGGTTTTCTTCAAGGATGATGCTGCCACCACCATGCTTCACTGTAGGGACATGACGCTTGCCATTCAGGCCAAAGAGTTAAATGTTTTGTATCATCAGACCAGAGAATTTTGTTTTGCATGGTCTGAGAGTCCTTCAGGTGCCTTTTGGCAAACTCCAGGTGGGCTGTCATGTGCATTTTACTGAGGAGTGGCTTCCGTCTGGCCACTCTACCATACAGGCCTGATTGGTGGAGTTCTGCAGAGATGGTTGTTCTACTGGAAGGTTCTCCTCTCTCCACAGAGAAATGCTGGAGCTCTGTCAGAGTGACCATCAGGTTCTTGGTCAACTCCCTGACTAAGGCCCTTAATGCAGTAAATGTCAGCCAATTTGTACCCAAAATTAGTGGATGGGACAGATGGGGAATAACCATGACACTTTTGTCCAGAAATTGATTGACCATGTCACTAACGGGTAATCATGAAAATCCTCATACACTTCACCTTTGACTGCCTACATGTATCCACCGCCTCAGATTTAATCAAGCTTTGGTGAATGGAGGTTTGATAAAAAAACAAAATTCACCAAGGCTTGATATGTACCCCCCTTTATATGCACAGGTATCCGGTATGCTCCTGCTCGATTGGGGATGGTCTGTGGTGTGTCGGGGACCCAGACCAATGTCTCCACCTCCCTCGTGGGGCATCGGTCCTGGAAATGCCCAGGACCCCCGCAGCTCCAGCAGACTGGCCCAGTCTTCACGCCCACACCTGGGGCAGCAGATTCACCAGCTTGTGAGGGAGAGGGTTAGGGGAAGAAATTCCCTGTTTCTCGAGAATAGGAACAGGATGAGAGGAAAGGAAGGGGGAGGGAGGGGAGGAAAAGGGAGAGGGGGGCTCGCCAGCCCCCGAATACACCACTAGATGGTCCACAGCCAATTGGATCACCTCCTCCAGTGACGCCAGGCAGTGGCACTGGACCCACTCTGCCATCTCCTTCGGCAGCCGGGAGATGAACTGCTCCAGCACCACAAGTTTGATGACGTAATCGCCGAAATTCTCCTCCTCAGGCCTCCCACCGCCGGCAGGTTTCACAGAGCTGTTGTGCAAAAGTGAATGTGTGGCCGACCTTGCTCTGCATCAGGGAGAGGAACTGCTTGCAGGGCTTTTCTTGACTGTGGCTGACCCGTTGCATGATGGCTTTCTTCAAATGGGGGTGGTCCAGGTGGTTGGCAACCGGCAGTTGTTGTGCCGTGAACCGGGCTTCCCCGGTAAGCAGCAGCAGGTTGGGAACGGTCCATTGCACCTGCGGACATCTTAGTGCTTTGGCCGTGCAATCAAACAGCCCAGGTAGGCCCTCTGGGTCGTCCTGAACCCCCATTTTAGTAAACATCATGTGGGGGATTTTCCCACAAGTGGGACTCCATACTGCTCTCATCTCCCGATCTCGCACTCCATTCACAAATCGGTGCTTGACCACGCTCCAACCTCCACACACATCAAATATTATCAAATCATAGGCTCCTAAGTATCTGCTTATTTAAATCCAAAGGGCAACTTTATTTTTGAGCCAGGAATTGTAACTATACATAAGCATTCCCATTCATCTAAATGGCAGTTGCTCAGCTGGTGCATGCAGCCCCAGAAGTGCGCAACCTGCATGCTAGTGTCTCTGCTCATTAGCACTCAGTTCTGGGCACAGAGATTATGAGTCAATCACCTGAGCAATAAATGCTATAATTTGTTTGTGCCCAGAGATACATCTGATATCCTCCTCCCGGTCCAATGAAGAAACAACCACTTGCACAAGCAGCACGTGCAGTTCAGAATGGGAGGATTAAAGTCCCAAAATAAATTGTCCTATCTGTCCCCAAAAACATAGAAATGGAAAAGAGTATAATGGATGGATTTTTTTCCAATACACAGGGGCTGTGTCCGCTTCTCTGCCTAGCTTGGAGCATCTCTCAGCATCTCCGTTGGATTGGCATCACCTGGCTCCACCTCCACTTGCTCAGAGTCCTCTCTCATATAATCACTTCCCCTTCGGTACAGGGAATTGCAAAGGAATACAGAGGTACTCCCCTCAGTGGATGGAGTGTGTATTGTGGAATTGTGGCATCTATCCAAGTAGGCGTAGCTGCTGCAGGCCAAATGGGTACGGAATCTCCAAAAGTGGGAGTAGTTACTCCAAAAAAGTGGTTGTACCAACTTCAAAAGGATGCGTCACTTCCACACATGGTAGGGGATAAGGAAAGGGTTAGGAGCTCCCTATATCTTTGCTGCCGATTTGAAGATCCCATCCTTTTTGGAGCTCTGCCTGCAGCTATGTCCTTCTCTGTCTGAGCACCTTTTCTATTCCTAAAACATTGTCATTTATTTATTTATTTGTTCTTATTACCAATGGTTTACTTATTTTGAATAATTACTTCAGAACAAGCACTCTAAACTCAAATTCGTTTTTATAGTTTTAGTATTTCGCTGTGGCATCGAAACTGCTTTTGAAAATCAACAAATTGCTTTCAGATGTAAGCAAAATTGACATTTTACATTAAATGTGCAAAAATTAATCAGAATGAAATGGAATCAAAACCAGAATGGAATCAGGAGTTTGGGAATTGGAATCAAATCAGATTTGGAATCGAGAGATTGTGAATCTACCAAAGTATGTGCATGTAGCTTATTGTTTAAATAGAATATAAATAAATACACATAAGAAATGAAAGTATTGGTATTTTCCTCTTAATATATTTTCAGTTCAGTGTATGTTTTATACATCCATGCTCTTCCTTGCCACAGTCGCCTTCCTCACTGGGTTTCTGAATACAATTATTAATTAATTACTTATTTTTAAACACAATTCAAAATCGTATTTGATCAAACTACACAATGATGACTCCAAGACTTTATAGATATTACAGATTAACTTTCTGTTAATGCATGATTTTCTGTAAAGCTGCTTTGAAACGATGTGTTGTGAAAGGTGCTATACAAATAAAAATGCCTTGACATGACTAGTATGAATTTGTGAATTGTTTAATTGACTGTTAATGTATTACTGTTAATAAAAACTGTATAGAAGATACACAGTCGAGTTTGTAAAAACATCACATTGTAGAACATTAGATTTTTCATATTTTCATTGTTTTATTTGAAATTAAGTCAAATAAAAACACTGACCCACTGGTTTTGTTGGTTGAAATGTATTGATTGTTTCGACAAACCAAATGTCCACCCTACATAGGACCACCGTTTGATTGCAGTCTATTCAGACATAAAAGGACAATTCAAATCCTGCTGACAAAGTGGACTCTGCATTTTTGAGCAGTTTGTGAACCTTTAATCAGGGACACCACAGGGTCATAACTCACACAGCAACATGTGATCTTCATGACAAATGCGCTTCAAGTACAGCATGATTTCTTACTCGGCGCTTAAACAAGGCAAGCAGTGCTCTTAGCAAGCATGGGAAACAAGAGGCTGGATCATAACATAAGCACTCTTATTTATGCACATGCACATCAGAACGGCAGGACCTCAGCCAGGCCTGCCCAATTAGAAGCTTGGACGGCAGGGGAGACCTCAGATAGAAATATATCCAAACAAGCCATAAACCCCAATTAAAGCCAATTCAGCCCACTCACGGCCTGATGTGCCCTGCCTTTATCCCTCACAACAGGCCAACACCACAAAGCACAGACCACAGGCCTGATGCAGCAACGGAAACATCAAAAATCTGCTATAAACACCTTCAATTTGTCCCACTTAAGAGTCAAGGAGGTGGCAAGGGAATCCAGAGTACAAAGCATTTCAATAAGCGGTCAATGTTTGACAGGTTAGCATGGGCAGTTAGCCCCTTCTGGTAGATGTTTGTAACTACACTATTCTGCAGCCTAAACTACTATTGTAGTTACTACTGATTCATATGATTCGATTCTGTTGAAACTACACTGCAAAACCTATAACGTTATTAATTACTCAAAACAACAGGTTCATTTTAGTGAATCAAAAGCTTACTGAACCACAAGTAATTTATTTCAACTCGTGAGACATTGTGTAGTAATGTCTGAGTTTTGTTATAATTTTTTATATTTTATACAAATGTATTAAATAAAATATATTAATGAATAAAAAGGTGTAAACACCATGAAATGATCATCAATACAAAATTGCATTTCTTATTTAAAAATGTTTCTTCCTCAAAAATACCAAAAGAATCATGAATGGAATCATTAAGAGGAATGGGAAGTTGTAAAATTCCTTAAGACTCATTAGTGCCCAGACTGTATTATGGTATTTTTCTGGATGTGACAGCTCATCCACTGGCCAGAGTCACTAGTGAAGGGTTCACATGTCTTGACTGCAGTGCCACATTATGCGAAAGCATGAATGAAATTAAGTCAGTCAAACAGATTTGGAATGATATGAGGGCGAGTAAATTATACCATTCCTTTAGTGAATAAATCCTTTAATATCGCAAGGTTTCCATCTTTGCAAAATGTGTTCAAGTAGAAATTCTTGCTCACAATGGCTGGATGGATGTGGGAAACACTATTTCTCATCTTTGTTTGTGACTCATAGTGTCTTTATTCTACGTACATTTAATACATCGGTTTGGTTTTTCAGTCAGCAGTCATATCTGCTTATTTTCTTTACAGCATACTGGGTGCTTTCATTGGAGAAACAAAAAAAATCTCCAGAGGACTTGGACAGTGGCCCTGCGGGACAATTATAGCTCTGGAGTCTGCGTGACCTGGACTTGAATTCACTGAGCCACATGATTACACTAGAGCAGAGCCAGCCCAGGCTTTACTCCACTACCCATAACCAACTTCAGTCCACCAGAAGACAAAAACATCCATCCAATTACATAATGCTGCCACTGGAGCTCATCAAGATGAAAACAAGCAGTTCATTTTCTCCATGACTGCTCATACTGGCCTTAAAGGAGACCTATTATGCCCATTTTTACAAGATGTAATATAAGTCTCAGGTTTCCCCAGAATGTGTCTGTGAAGTTTCAGCTCAAAATACCCCACGGATCATTTATTATACCATGTTGTAAATGCCTCTTTTTGGGTGGAATCAAAAACATGCTGTTTTCATGTGTGTCTCTTTAAATGCAAATGAGCCGTTGCTCCCCTCCCCTGACATAGCTCTGGTCTCCATGAATACAATCAGAGACAATGGTAACTTTAGCTAACCAGCTAACAAGCACATTCGGAAAGGCGATTTGCAAACAGTCAACAAATATAAAGTGTGATGCTTACATCTTCAGTATATAAAGCTGGAACACGAACAGTTGGTTCTGATCCATGCTTGGGAATAATATATTTTGAAAATCCTGCTTAATATTGACACCCATTCACAAAGCGATCCAGTGTAATATTATTTGCACAAAAATACATATATGTTTGTATGTTTTGGGCACATTTCCTTTAAAAACAAAACTTGTCCACTGCGTCTTCAGTGGCTCTGATGCCGGGAGTACATGAAGACTCTTATGTTCACTTTTACAGCCAACAACACAACACTTATGATGCTGAGACATTATTCTTCTCACTGTATCTGCTCCAGCGTGGACAAAAATGGCGGACTGCATGTAGATCACTCAGGGGAGGATCTATGATAATAGGGTGGAGTCCGTCACCAGTCGTGGGCGAGGCTTGCTCTAACGTGACGTCAGATTACAGCAGAAACAAAAACAGTTCATTTTGACACACTGTTTTTGATGAATAGAAATATAAGAAAGATAAGTGGGTGGACTTTTAACATTGTAGGGTGGTTGTGTACACACACTGCTGACTGCTGACATTTATGTACAAACACCATGTATAAGTGAATTTTGCATAAAAAGTCCCCTTTAAGACTAATGGCCAACAGCATCCTTTCTGAACATCCAAGATCTACACGTCTAATGAAAAATATGTATAGAAGCACCCTCACGATTACAGGCAAACATATAGAATCTAAATGACCAAAGCAGGTGGAACTTGTTTTCATGATTACCTGGACAATCCCCCTGGAATAATATTGGGTTAAAGGTGATGTGTGTAACCCTTCTCTATAATAAAATTCTAAATATGCAAAGACAACTATAAGTAAGCCAGGTTGAGTCCTCCAAAAAGTGTAATCACTTTGGTAGAGTATCTCATTCAGCCCAACATAGCAATACTGACACATCCAATGTTGTGAGTTTGGGACAAAAGATCTCCATTTTGGCAAACCAATGGCTGGCAGAGGGACAGTTCGGGAAAATCTATTTGAGCATGCAATGCAACTTGCCCCTGTTGGCATCAACCTAATTTGTCTAGCTTCTATATGTGTAGACTTTAAAGAGTACCGAATGTTGTTTGATTTAATATCCCAATCTTATATCAAATGAAAGCTTTCGTTCTCAGGAATGCGACTACACATTTTATTTTGTTGACATAACACAATAGTGAAATATGATCTCTTTACATCAACCAAGACAAACGTATCATGTCTGCTCCCATTACTGCTTCTGTAGCCTCAAGTAGCCACAAACTATATCAACCCTTATCTAATGCCGTTTTCTTCAAATTACTCATTTTCTGTGAGCTTGCTTGGGTAAACAATCCAACGATGTCCATATCAAAATATACAGTCCAGCAGAAAAAGCATGATTAACACATCATTGACAAAACATGTTGTAGACTAACGATTATGAATTATACATCATAATCCAATGACACCTTGGTTTAGCTTCTAGTCCACCCAGATGCCGAGATATTTAAACAAAACATTGGGGAAGGTGTGTTGATCACAAAATAGACTGAATGTCTATGGACAAGTAAATTGTGAGAGCTCTCTATTGAAATGAAAGGTGATTGAGGAAGATTTGTTTATCATAGTACTTGCAGCTATCTAGTGAAATGGAAAAAAAAACTTTTTGCAGGGACAAACAGAGCTTGAATCACAGGCTTTCAAAATGTAAGTGTAAGGGGGTTAAGATGGGCAAGGAGGAGGCGAGAACCGTCTTGTCAATATACATAATAATTTAATTAAATTCAAAACAAAAGCACAAACATAAACACACACGACGGACATGCCCGTAATTCTCTCTCTCTCGAACCATCGTCACCGGCTGCCTTTATCTCTCGCACGCCCCACCAGGCCGATTGGGGACCGGGCGTGCGACATTCCAGCCCGGCCCCGGCCCCCCTCCGCTCCACAGTAAGTTTATGATACGATTGTAAACATATATAATAATATTTATAAATTATTGTTTAGAAAATGGTCTTTTCTGCAAAATTATACCAATATTTTGCAATTAGTCCACTGTATGGGTGTAGGTTGAGCTTAAGAAGATAACATTCTTTTCTAGCCTAGGAGAAGTCAGCCAAAAAACAAAGCCATTTCAGAAGTGTAGCAAGTTATCATATTTTGATACAAGGTAAAAAAAAAATTCTAGCATTTGTTTTTTATTTTTTATTTTTTAAATAACACACACCAATGAATTATGCACAATAAGTCTAATAACATTAACTCATAAAGTAAATTTGACAAAAGGGGCCAATTTGGTTTCAGGTTGAAAAGGGGACACTACGCCATCCCCAAAACCCTTAAATGTGTACACAATTTGACTTCTATAAGCACAAGTTACAGAAAAACAAGAGTTATCCCTGCCGTATGAGCAGATGTGCTATAAACAGTGACTTCACAGCATCTGCTACGTAATAAATGAGTTAACCATTGGCCAGAGACCGTCTAAAGAAAAAGGAAAAAATGCACTACTTCCAGTGAATAAAAAGCCTCTTGTCCTTTTTTATGAGCCTATGTGGATTTCGGCCACTCTCTTCCAAACAGTGACACACAGAGGAATTTTAGAAATCTCACGAGTGCTGAGCACAGGAATGCAAATTCTGCAGGCCTAAATGGAAAAGCAGATCTAAAAGCAGATGATGAAAGCCAAAAAAATTATATAATCAATCATTATTAACAGAGTAATCCATTATTTTGTAGAGGTGGGTCAAAATTTTGAAGCAAAACCACAGGTTAAAAAAAAAAAAAGACAGTGTCAATATTTTATTATTTTAAACATAGATAGTAAAGTTTATTACTAAAATCAGTTGACTTTTTGTTTGTATGCAGACCTATACATTGTAGTGTATTGTAGGTTAGGTTGAAATATTTTTTATTTTCTTTTGTCTCTTCTATAATCTCAGTTTTTTTTTATTATTTAGTATTCTACTGCACCCAGATCTGCTGAGTTCAGCGTGAGCTGCGCAGCAAAAAAAAAAATGGGCTCAAATAGGCTACACCTCGTGGCTCATGCTCACAATTTTAAGGCTGTAATTATAAATATGGTTGCCAAAACAAAAACACACTGCTCACGGTCTGCTCACAGAGTACATTTTAATTCATTAGTTTACATACACTTAGGGTGAAAACATGAAAACAAATTTTTTAACCACTTCACAGAATTAATATTAGCAAACTATAGTTTTGGCAAGTTATTTAGGACATCTACTTTGTGCATAACACAAGTAATTTTTCCAACTGTTTACAGACAGATTGTTTCACTTTTAATTGACTATATCACAATTCCAGTCGGTCAGAAGTTAACTGTGCCTTTAAGCAGCTTGGAAAATTCCAGAAAGTTATGTAAAGACTTTAGACAATTAGCCATTTAGCTTCTGATAAGAGGTGTACTGATTTGGAGGTGTCCCTGTGGATTTATTTTAAGGCCTACCTTCAAACTCAGTGCCTCTTCGCTTGACATCATGGGAAAATCAAAATAAATCAGTCAAGAAAAATTGTGGACCTCCACAAGTCTGGTTCATCCTTGGAAGCAATTTTCAAATCTGTACAAACAATAGTAAGCAAGTATAAACAAATGGGTCCACGCAGCCATCATACCGCTCAGGAAGGAGACGCATTCGGTCTCCTAAAAATGAACATAGTTTGGTGCGAAAAGTGCAAATCAATCCCAGAACAACAGCAAAGGACCTTGTGATGATGCTGGAGGAAACAGGTGGACAAGTATCTATATCCACAGTAAAACGAGTCCTATATCGACATAACCTGAAAGGCTGCTCAATAAAGAAGAAGCCACTGTTCCAAAACCACCATAAAAAAGCCAGACTACAGTTTACAAGTGCACATGGGGACAAAGATCTTACTTTTTGGAGAAATGTCCTCTCATCTAATGAAACAAAAATGTAACTGTTAGGCTATAATGACCACTGTAATTTTTGGAGAAAAAAGGGTGAGGCTTGTAATCCGATTTTTCCGATCAAATTTGTGGGAAGAACTGAAAAAGTGTGTGCGAGCAAGGAGGCCTACAAACCTGACTCAGTAACACCAGTTCTGTCTGGAGGAATGAGACAACATTCCTGCAACTTATTGTGAGAAGCTTGTAGAAGGCTACAAGTTAAACAAAGGCAGTGCTACAACATATTAACAAAGTGCATGTAAACTTCTGACCCACTGGGAATGTGATGAAAGAAATAAAAGCTGAAATTAATAATTCTCTCAACTATTAGATATCTACTATAACTATTCTTAAAATAGTGATCCTAACTGACCTAAGACAGGGAATGTTTTCTATGATTAAATGTCAGGAATTGTGAAAAACTGTGTTTAAATGTATTTGGCTAAGGTGTATGTAAACTTCTGACTTCAACTGTATATGTGAATCAGGCATGATGGTTAAATCCAAGAGATATGGGGCTCTCAATGTGGGTCCATCTGAAAATGGTTACATTTTACCAATTTGTTGAAAACCAACTGTGGGTCCCATGGTATGAAGCTAGTTTTTCTTGTCCAACAAAAAGTTCTGAGGAGTCCAAAAATACACTACTATTAAGAGTAAGTAACCTGTGTGGCTGTTGAGTTAGTGCAATACCTATATCTAGCTTTTGTATTTAATCATCAGTTATGTTTATCTTTATTCTGAAAAAAGTATTTACAAAATCAGCCAGGGGGTTTCTGAAATGTGGTTGATTGGACGTGGAATAACCCAATAGCCAAATTCATAAGAAACGTTTATACTTTAGTAAAAGTAGCAATATTCAAAAAACGTACTTATGTACAACAACAAAGTATTTCTAATACATTATTAAACTCCACCGCAGGACTATGTTACGCTAACTCAAGAGTTTGTGAGGTCTATCCACCTGCTCCTCTATTCGCTTCTTTGCGCCCCAGGGAAAAATGTAAAAAAAAAATACACAGATGTGTGGCTGTGGGCCACATGAGAATGCAGCTGATGGGTGTTGGGTTAGGCCACGGTCCAGCCTGCACAGGAAGAATAAAGAACTGGATTCGGATCAGTTATGAGTAATTTTCCAATGCTTTTCCACAAATAAATCTACGAAACAATGGCCACACATGTCAGAGTTACAACAATGTCTTCTGACCAATATGTGTGAACCACCAGCTCAAAGAACATCCAACAGATCCAAACCAAAGTGATGCCTGTTAATAAAGTAATTATATATGTCAGAGTCAGCCATAAACTTGCAGGACCTCAACCAAGCCACCAGCTTTCTTCTTCTGCCATCTTCTCCATAGTTGTTTCCAGAGAATTTACAAAATGCAACTTGGCAACAATAGTCTTGCCATTTCCTGTTATAGACATGTGACTTCTAATCATCAACAGTTCTTGCAGGTCCTTGCTACTATTGTAAAAGTGGCAAAGTTATAAATTAAGTTCTTTAGATTGGCCTCAATGGCAACGATCACACCGCAGCTTAATAGTTTGGTTACGAACAAGAGCGAAAAACTAATTCTATAACTGAAGTGACAATTTTCAGGACTTGAGGGTGAGTTTAGTTAATCTGTGCGGTGTGAATGGAACAACACTTCACAACCTGTTGTCTGCTACGTCATACAATGCACCACTCAAACTAAAATGATGAGACCTTGTAAAAGCTGCTTTTTTCTTATTTCTTATAGTGACAGTACAGGACAAGTTGCTGAAATGCTAGAATGTATTTGAGGTTTCAAAACTAGACTTATAATAATTTTTATTGAAGTTATAGTATGTATTCATATTACATTGAACTGAATTTAATTCAAAGGATCAATTAATAAACAGGTTGTTTTTTGTATTGTGCAAACCAATATCATCAGGAATTAAAATTACTTCTGGTCAATATTAACAGGTGTACAAGTTAAAGTGTGTATGAAATAATCACTCCAGTGAATAACTTACAATCAATTCAACTGATGAATAACTTCATCATCCTTTGTAGAAACAAGAGGTTTGATTTAACATATTTGCACATGGCCATTTAAATACTTGGCAACAGGAGTCTTGAAACAGGATGTTACACACATTCCGCTTTGCAAAGTCTGCTTCTACAGCTCCTGGCCCAAACATAATTTTCAAACAGAAAAAGCCTATAATATTTCTCTTAAGGTAGTATTAGATAAATGTGCAAATTCTACCACAACTATGACACTGGAACTATAAAGGAGTTTATCAGAGTCAAATCTGAAACTGTTTTGATCAAAAACTCATTACCCAGTTCACTTTTCCATCACAACTCTATTAGGGATCACTGACCTCCAATAGACATGGTGACTTTAAGCAGATACAAAGTGGTACCATAAAAGTATGCTGAAATCTATTGGGGCACTTGCTGGTTACATAAGGCAACATTTTCAGAAAATGTGATTAGTTTTCCATCCTGACTGGCTAGATCAGATATTCAAGAGGAGAAATACAAAAACACTGTATTTCAGACAATAATGCATTCAAGTTTAGACCTGTTTTCAGATGTAAATGACCAAAGGACCCCTTTCATTTAAAGGGATAGTTCACCAAAAATGAAAATTCCCTCATTTACTCACCCTCATCGCTTCCCAGATGTGTAAACAGATCAATATTTAAGTCCTTTTTTACTTAAAATTATTGTTCCTGCCCAGTAGGTAGCAATATGCACAAAGAATCAGCAACAACAAAAGAAGAATGTGGAAGCAAAAGTGGAGATTTATAGTAATAAATGAATTAATATAGCAGTGGAAAGAAAACGTATATGAACCCTTTGGAATTACCAGCACTTATAAAACCATAATCTGGTTTGACCTTCATCTAAGTTACAACAATTAACAAAACAATCTGTTTTAACTAATAACACACCAATTATTGTATTGTTCATGTACACATTGAATGCATCATTCAAACGCTCACAGTGTAGGTTGTAAAAAGTATGTGAAACCCTAGGCTAATGACATCAACAAAAGCTAATTAGAGTCGGGATTCTGCCACTCAATTAATGAAATGAGATTGGAGGTGTGGGTTAGAGCTACTTTGACTTCTAAAAGGCACTCAAACAGTTTGAATTTACTATTCACAAGAAGCATCTTCTGACGTGGACCATGCTTTGCAAAAAAGAGACCTCAGAAGACCTACGATCAAAATGTTTTCCTTTGCATGAGGCTGGAAATGGTTACAATGTTATCTTGAAGAGAAAGATGGCGCCGGGATTTTTGAGACCAATAAAAATTATAGAGGGGGAAAATCCACCAATTACCAATATGGTGGCTGATATAGTAAATTTTTAAGCTGGAATGAAAACCTTTTCTATGTGGATTGTTCCCCGATTCTGCACCGATATGACTATGCAAAGGTCCTCAAAAGGCTGCTTTCTTAACCCTCTGGAATCGACAGATTTTTTCATCATAACAGCAGAAACAACATAAAATACTCCATCATTTTGGGTATACAGATAAGTGTAAGACATCATTAGAGACTATAAAGGGTCTACTTTTGTGTACACTCACAATAACAACAAAACAATGTGCATTTTTTTTTTAAATAAAGAAAATAAAAAGGGTGCAGCGCTTTCAGCAGTCTCTGGGTTTGGAAGCATATATCTGAAAAACGTCACAAAAATATACTGAAACTCCGTGAATACTTATCACACAAACATGAACCATATGTCTAAAGAAAGCTTAAAATGTCTACTTTTAAATAAAAAATTCACATTTAAAACAAATATTCTCCTGCAATGTAATCTGTATGAAACCAAGCGATGTACAATTTCCCCTCGCTCAGCTAATTATCCCTAATGTGATCACACCCACGGGCAGATGCCGCAATTCATACGCTAATGTCCTGAGGCGATCAATGCAAATGATCAACACCCCCGACTGTGCCTTAAAAACAAAGTTAATTCATTTTTCTGCACATTTGAAAGACAGCACGATACACAAGTGAGAAAACTTCTGGATAGAGACGAAGAGTTACAATTTTCCTCAGAAGAAGAATGGGACTCCGATGAACGTTTGTATTTTGAAGAGAGACTTGATCCAGCTGAGGAAACAATTTTGGATGAGTAAGTCATTTAGTTTTCATTAGTTGATGTGCTATTTTATATAAACGTACATATTTGACTAGTGGGACTGTTTCCAGACTTGCCAGCCAGGATTCAGAGTATTGAAATATGACCTAATAGGCAAGTTTTAGTTACATATAAATGCGGTTTCGGCAAAATTGTATGCTGTATGATATAAATATGATATGTAATATAATATAAAAATAATATGAATATTTAGATTATATTTTATCTAGTGTTTATGCTGCCTCATTATCATCAACAAAGTTCTTGCAAATATCTATTCAGGTTAAATGAGTAAAATGCACTTTAAATATATTAGAAAATTGGCATATTATAATGATTTCTGAAGGATCATGTGACACTGAAGACTGCAGTAATGATGCTGAAAATTCAGCTTTGATCACAAATAGCATTTTACAATATATTCAAATAGAAAACTGTTCTTCTAAATTGTAAAAAGAGTTCACAATATCACTGTTTTACTGTATTTTGTATCAAATAAATGCAGTCTTGGTGAGCAGAAGAGACTTCTTTTAAATGGTAGCATAGGTCTAAAATTAAATAGAATGAAATGAATAGTCATTTTACTTCTTTTCACTTAAAACTTGATTTTGATCATTAAGTCTCCTCATATTCGTTCTCTTTCCTCATTGATAGGCCCTGGGGAGTTTTTTGTTCTTGTTTCAGGTGTGAATTACAATCCATATTCATGATAGTCACCGCCTCCTCGCATATGACCTTTCTAACACTAAAAGTGTCTTACAAAAGTTCAATTACTATATTGTTTTGTATGAGTGAGTGATCAGGGTGGTTTTCACATCATTTTGTAGCAAAAACTCTACAAGATCCAGTTCTCAAAAGTCTTGTGGACAAATGTTTAGTATGTGTTATATTAAAAATGGCCTCAAAAACAATGCATAAACGTTATTTTCTCAAAAATATAAACATGTACACACGTTGCTCACATATTATTGTAGCCCAGTTTGTGCTGAATACAGTGCTATCAGACTTTAGACTAATGTCAAGGCATGTCAAAACTTCCCTCAGACCCCAAAGGGTTAATCAAATATTTTCATCAAAGAATATTTGACATATTATTATATATTGTCAACAAATTCTAGAAATGAACACTGAGAAAATAAAGTAATAAAAATACAATAAAAATCAGTCAAATGCTGACCATTAAATTAAAAAGAATAAATACAAATAAAATAAATAGCTAAATAAACATCAGTACTTGTTTCATGTCAGTCAAAAGCAGACTATTTTAATACTGGTACTGTATAATACTGTCTAATAATTTAATACTGTCAATTATTGGCAGGTTGTAAAACAAGAAGCATTTACACCTGCCAAGTCAAAAGATAAACAGTGGCCATATTCTGCTATACAAGTTCAGGGGAAACTTTCAACTGTGGAAAACCAGACTTTTAAATATTACATTTTATAAATGCAATGACTGGTATTGTTCGGTTGAAGGGGTACCAAACTGCGAATCCTGAACAAAACAGTTTGGTGAATACATGTTTACACATTAGCTTCCACTCAGCTGACAATGTATGAAAGTAGCTACGTGGCAAGCTAGTTAGCTATAAGCTTGTTGTCATGGACAGTAAAAGACAGATATTGTTTATTTACTTTCCAGCATTGCGTCTCACCAGCTAGGTAACAATGTAGCGTGAAATCAGCACTCAACAGACACAATCCACCACCACACCATTGTCTGCTGAGATGATCTGCTTATCTTTCAATCTGCTATGTTACTGACTGCACTGACAACACAGCAAACAGATGTGATAAACATGAGTGACATGGTTGTCAGGGACAGGATTAACATTATATTAGTTATATTGAAAAGGGAAAATTATGGGGTCATTGAATATTGATACTTTCCAGTATGTATTTCACAAACTAGTTAGCAACTTAACAAGAAGACACTGCTGAGCTCCGCACCGCTTAACTCTGCCCTGTCTGCAGAGCCACTGTAAGCTCTGTAAACAATGGAGTCGGAGCACACTCTGCTGGACAATCTATGTTATGACACCAAATCTAAAGCACCGTTTTCTGCATTATATGTTCTGAAAAAACTTTTTTCATATCTGCGCATATCGGTAAACAATGACAACAAATCCCTTCTCCTCCCACCATTTGGCAAATCATACCACTCTACCATTCTGCTTCTGCCTGCTTACAGGCAGAAACTGAAACAGGAGGCACCCATCCTCAGAACGATCCAGTGCTGGTCGGACCAGTCAGATTCTACGCTACAAGACTGTTTTGATCACGTGGACTAGGAGACGTTCTAGTCCACCTCTGATGAAAACATCGAGGTCTATGCTGATACCGTAACATGTTTCATCAGGAAGTGCATAGATGATGTAGTGCTGACCAAAATAATACGGATCTACCCTAACCAGAAACAGTGAATTGATTGCGATGATCGTGCGGAACTTAATGCACGGACCTCTGCTTTTAATTCCGGGAATGCGGAGGACTATAAACTAAACTAAAACTTAATAAAAATGTAGTTTTTATTAAAACTATCAGAGCAGCCAAACGGCAGTACAGGGACTAGATTGAAGGACAGTTCAACACCACAGACTCTAGAAGCATGTGACAGGGAAATAATATCTTAATACCTCCTTAATTAATACCTCCATGGCAGGACACCACAAAAGATGCCGCTGCTTTCCAACAAAAACATTGCTGTGCTCCTGAAGTTTGCCAAAGACCACCTTGACACTCAACAACTCTACTGGGAAATTGCTTTGTGGACTGATGAAACTAAGGTTGAATTGTTTAGGAAGAACATGCAGCACTACATATAGTGTGAAAAGGGCACTACATTCCAATATGAAAACATCATCCCAACTGTGAAATACAGTGGAGGGAGCATCATGACTTGGGGCTGCTTTGCTGCTTAGGGGTCTGGACGACTTGACATCAGAGGGAAAAATTAATTCCCAAGTTTATCCAGATTTACTACAGGATAATGTCAGGGTGGCAGTGTTTCAGCTGAAGCTCATTAGAAGTTGGGTGATGAAGCAGGACAAGGACCCTAAACATTGAAGTAAATCCACTTTAGAACGACTTCAAAAAAAAGAAAATCTACTTTTTGGAGTGGCCCAGTCAGAGTCCAGATATTAACCCAATACAGATGCTGTGGAATAACCTCAAGAGAGCAGTTCACACCAGACATCCTAAGAATATGGCTGAGCTGAAGCAATTCTTTAAGGAAGAACTGTACAAAACTCCTTCTGAACATTGTGCAGGTCAAATCTGCAGCTACCAGAAATGCTTGAATGTTTAATGGGATGTGTTCAATTAAGACATAATTTATAAGCGTTTGTGTGTTGTTTGCTTAAGCACATTTTGTTTGTCTATACTTGTGACTGATGAAAATTAGATGACATTTTATGAACAATTAATTCAGAGAATCAGCTAATTCCAAAGGGTTCACATACATTTTCTTGTTGAGTAACTAATCCTTCCCAAATTACAATAAGAACAGCTATTGGAAGAATCATCACATCCAACTGAATAAATATATCGATTTAACATGGTGTTAAACATACTCATCTGTACTAAATGCCTTCAGCAGCATGAGCAAGCAGTTATTACGGCTTTATATATCACATCCAACAGGCTTTCGCACAAACATACAGGTCTGAACTGTGAGCTCTCCTAATAAGATCTGTATCAGCGAGTGGCAGCACTTGACAAATGAGGCAGACAGATTCATTTGGAGTGTTTCCCTCAAGCAGATTAAGGGAAGTTGGGTTTGTGGCTCCAACACTCTTTCAGTAATCATCACAGCACATCAAGCATTAAATACACAACTGCTCATCCAAAGTCAGACATGAAAACACAAAGTATCTGCCTCATCTCCCAGGCAGATTCATTATCTTTTGAGTGGCGGACTCATTCCACAAACACAAAAACAGTCAAGCTAGCGTGTGCTATGAAATGAGAACCGTAATGACGTGCACTTTCATTGTGCAGTTCAACAGGTTCAGCCAACAGCACAGCATCAGCAAATGGAATAAGGTCCAGAATTCTGTCGCTTTTCAGAGCAAACAATCCCATTAAGTCAAGCCAGATCACTCTATTCATCCGCATGTGTATCCATTGGGTGTCTTGACAGCTCTACAGGTCTCAGGTCAATATGACGACAGATTATGTATGACCTCAGATGGACAACATTATTTTGTCAAGAAGCCTCCATTGGGAAACTCATTCACTGAAGCTGTTGTACTCCAAACAGATCCTTTCAAAGCTGAAGCCAGCACATTTCTAACAAGCACTGTATGACATGTACTCAAAGAACCCCCTCTAAAGATGTGTGTTGTGTGATGTATGCTAGTTTCTTATTTTAGATCATGTATGAAAGTGAATGGTTCAAACAAGAAATGTACTTGTTATGCTTTGACAATACATACATACAACTACATAGTAGTTGTGGAGTTTCAGGAGAAAACAAATAGGCTTTTTTAGGCATTGTTCATATATTTATTAGATATACATCAGGCCACAAGTATTAGACAAAAATCTTTTTTTAAATGTAAATGTGTCTATAAGTCAAAGATAATGGAAATATCCACTAGGGAGGGTTATTATTATATGGAAGCAATTACGTGGTCAACCACTTACGATTTTTCCACAGACATCTGGCACAGATCGGATGTTGTTGCATGCATGCAAACAGCGAAAACACTTATGAAATCCTTATGAATTGTTTTGAGATCCGAATTGGGCAACTTTAAAATGTGCTTCTAAATCTGATAGGTATCTGACATGTGATCATATGACCTATATCTAAACATTTATATCTGTTTACCCTCTTAATATAGGAATATTTGCCTTTGTTTAATTACAGATTACACAAGTGAGCAGATTAACAGTGTAGTGCAATCTAGTCAGACAATAAGTAACATTTCACTGACCAATGCTTGCATCACTTCTCTTAAAATGGAATACATAAACCAGTGGTTCCCAACACTGTTCCCCAACACATTTTGTATATCTCCTTTTTCTGACACAACCAATTCAGGTCTTGGAGTCTCCTCTAACGAGCGGATGAGTTGAATCAGGTGTGGTTGATTAGGGAGATATCCAAAATGTGTAGTGTTGGGGGGCCTCCAGAAACAGGGTTGGGAACCACTGACATAGACAATGATTGAACGCCAACTAAAGCCTTTACCAGCCAAACAGTGAGGGCCGCTGCACTTCGTGCACTTTCGCAGTCAAATCTGGGATTAGATTTGATTTAAATTAAAATTCCATCCAGCCAGAGAGTATATAGCATTTTCAACATACAAGTGCTGACTATAGAGGAAATCTTGTAGTGTATGATGCTCGACAACTCAAATATTAAGTCATATGATGAGCAGCCAATGGAAATAGAGCAAGTGGGGTGAAGAATGTCAAGAAATGGAGATGGCGAACAGGAACACAGTGTCTCGTGTAGCAGAAAATCTTCCTACCCAAGATTGCACCAAAATGTGACATGAGCTTGGCCCATTTCTTTGTGACTCAGAACAGAATAGCAGCAACAACAATGGCAGCCAGCATCCGTACAGCCATGTTTGTTTGTCTGTTATGCGTCTCCTAGTACAGGAGTGTGTGTTCCATGCGAGTTTGTAATAAGATTGGATCGACTTGCTAACCAGCTACTATCGCTTCTTGTGTGATGCCTGGTTTTTGTATGTAGCTAACAGTCAGTAAGTGTGTGATACCTAGTATTTTTAGAATCTTTCATATTTTAAAAATTGTGTAGCGTAATCCAGCCTTAAAAGATCCACTGACAGTACAGTTGTCCATTCTGTTGAGGAACATTCAGTCGGTTATGTTAAAAGATAATGTAAATGGATTAAGCAGCCTAAGAGTGTGGAGAGGATGTACAGAAATGCATTTGATGGATTCAAATTGGCCATCTGTCCCTGCCTCCTGTGAGACTAGGTTCACACCAGTTTCAGAAGTAACGTTTCAGTTTGTACAAGTATTTGAAATCCCTGGAGTTGGTGATGATCCTCAAGCAGAGAATGTTGTAGAGAAGTACAATAGCAGCCTTCTCTGTTTTGTTTGCCAGGACCTTAAGGTTCATCGTGATCCATGGCTTGCTGTTGGGGAAACCTTGTCATTGTAGCATGAGCATGACAACTTCCTCTTCCAAACTACACTGCAAAGATTCATCTGCACTTCCTTGGACTTCGGACATGGAGATGGATCCAAAAGGTGAGAATTCAGAACTAATTTTAAGTGATTACAGGGGAATCAAATGACAAATTAAATGTTTTATTGATTCCAACCATATTACACTTGGTGACCCCAAAGTTAATTTGCATTATATTTGTTTGCATGGCCTTAGCATCTTTGCTAAGATCAGTATCCTTTGAAAGTAGATTTTGAGGTCCACAGTTCAGTTCAAGACTAGGGACAAGCTTGCTCCAGGAAGTCCAACCTTCCATTAAAAATAACCTCTACAGATACGCTGCAATAACTGCTCAAACATCTTAACACGCACATCTCAACATGCATTTATCTAGATGCAAATGCAGGAACAGTGAACCGCAGGACTCAGGGCACATCTTGATCTTGTTAAACAAAAGAGGCAGTGGAGTTTGCTTTGGAACCGCAAGTATACTGTTGAGACTTCGAGAGTGTGGAGTAATCAAAATAACTTTTAAATACAGTGCTGAACACGTATGGAAACAAGACTCCCATTGTAATGAGGACTCAGCCTTTCCAAGGTTTACTGACCACTGGGCTTCATACAAAGAGGGATGTGCCATCTCCAATCACAACAAATGAAGAAACCGCTCTATAGTGGACAGCAGTCATTTTGGGAGACCGGTTTAGGAAAAGCCTAATGTACCTGTGCAGCAAGAAAGGCAAATACTTCCTCCATGTCCTAATGAGGCACAGGGTGACCAAGCACTGAGCAATAGAAGCTATACCTCTTCCATGTTAATCTAAGTTTCTGTCCTAACCCATCATGAAAGCAACAAGTAAAACTACCTTTTAACAGATGCTTGGTTTCCATATTTGCTGCATCACTCCGGTAGACCCACCTACACCTAAAACTCATTGGACCAAAATCTCACTCCTCTTGTAAATTACAAATCTAAAAGGACAAGGAGACATTGATTAAAGTTGAGAAACAGATACTTTTAAGAAATCCATCAAAGTTCCAAAAGGAAAGTCTTTAAAGAGGATGCTGATTGGAGAAGCATCCCTCTTATTCCTAGTGGTTTTCCCTTGTCAGCACAGGGTCCATTTTCTTGCAAGATGGTCTTGGTTCGGTCAAGGGTGTATTCTGATGTTACATCGACTTGTATGTCTTTCTGCAGTCTTTCATCGAGCCAGAGTTTCTTCAGGCATCCGCAAGGACAGTGGCGTAGCCATTTTAGCACCATTCTGTTATCGGTGTTACGCCCATGATCTTGCGTATATTCTCTCGCTCATGACGTGGTCCATCCTAATCATGTCAAGCATCCACAGGAGCATCTTCATTTCCATGATTTGGATTGCTTGTTCATGTTTCGTTGTGGCCAACCAGCACTCAGTACAATAGTCTTTGCATTTCCATGTAATGTTCTGATGGGCCATGTTGCATTGTGTGGACAGAAAAATTGCTTATTGCTGGAATTTTGTGGTGCCCTGGTTAGGTCACGATGTTAAAGCATTAAGC